>NC_077232.1:41860183-42040183 GCF_027887165.1 Monodelphis domestica | reverse complement strand
CAGACAGGGAGGGAGGGCACCCTGGGCAAAGGGCACAACCTACACAAAAGCTGGAACGTCGTGTCTTGTACACTGAGAATGGCTAATCCAGTCATTTTGGCTGGAACACAGAATATACAAATGATGCACAGTAAGGCTGGAAGGGCAAGACTGCAAAGGGCTTTCTGTGCAAACAGAGGAAGCTGAATTATATCTTAGAGGCAATAGGGAGCTACAGGAGCATTCTGAGTAGGCCAGTGGTGTGGTCTTGCTGGGTGGTCTTCAGGGATGTAAAAAGTAAACACTAGCTGAAAGAATTTTGTGACATATTTAATTTTGTTTTTGTTCAGTCATGTCCGACTCTTCATGACCCCAGTTGAAGTCTTCTTGGCAAAGATACTGGAGTGGTTTGCCATGTCCTTCTCCAGCTCCTTTGACAAATGAGAAAACTGAGGCAAACAGGGTCAAGTGACTTGCCTAGGACGACACAGTCTGAGGCCAGATTTGAACTCAGGAAGAAGAGTCTTCCTGACTCCAGGCCCAGAACTTCTATCCACTCTACCACCCACTTGTTCAGACTATACCTTTAATTCCAACCATTATATTTAAACTCGAAAAAGCATTATCTGGATACAGTTCACCAAGCTCTGTGTACATGAGCTATTTTGTGGGGTCCATAAATAATAGAAATAGGGATTAAATAGACCTGCTGTAGGGGAAGTCCTACTGGTGGCTAAATCTACTGAATGATGAGTCAGCTGAGACTAGAAGAGGATTAAAAGGAAACAGAAGTCCTTTTCTCCTTCTTACCCACTAGGCCTCCAGACATCCAAAACTAAACTCATTACCTTCTCCTTTAATCCCTTATCTCTTGCTAACATCCCTGTTTCTGTTGAAGGCCCTTCATCACCTTAGGAATCCTCCTCCTAGTCATTCATTCTCTTCCTCATATCTAATCAATCACCAAGTTTCATTGATCACATCCTCAAATTAACTCCCACATCCCACCCTCCCTTTCTCTCTACCCCTATCCCCTCCCTCAGGCCTTCACTGCCTTTTACTTCAAAGATTGCAAGAATTTCCACCAATTACCTTGTATTGACCTCTCCATCTACCCAAGTCATCCTCTCAGTAGAACATAAGCTTCCTGAAGACAGGAACTGATTTTATTTGTATTGGTCTTTGTACCCCGTTGCCTAGCACTCTGACAGGCACATAGTAGGGGTTTAAGGAATGCCTGGGTTTGACTTGAATTGCCCCAGCTATAAGTCTCTTCCTGCATTTGCTCAGTCTATATCACAGGGATTTATGGATGCTGCTTATTTTTCCTTTTAGACTCTAAGTTCCTCTAGAGCAGACCATCTTGTACAAATTCATGTCCTCTACAAGAGCCTAGCATGCAGCACAGATCTTGTTGAGGGAGCACGGAGACAAGGATCACAGACGTAGAGTTGGTAGAAGTCATCTAGACCCACTCTTTAGAGAGGAGGACACTGGGGCCCTGATAGGTACAGAACATGCCCACAGTCACACAGACAATGAGTGACAGAATTGGGATTTGGACCCAAGTGCCCTGAATCCAAATCCAAGCCTTTTTATCCTGCATTCTCCATAGTCCCCAATAATGCCACTCTCTTACTCCATAAATGTCAATGCCTCCATATTGCCTTTAAGAATAAATCCAGACTCATCTGTGTGGCATTTAAAGCCCTTCACAAATGGACCCCAACCCACCTTCCAAGCCTTATGACACATTCCTCTCTTCCACTTGGCCTGCTTACTATTGCTCATCCACAATCCCCCATCTCTTGTCTCTTAGGTCTCAGTATTGGCCATCCATCAGCCCTAGAAGCTCTTGCTTTTTGCTTCCTCTTATAATCCCTCAATTCTTTTGGGGTTTAGCTCAAGCACCTTCTCTCATATGAAAGCTTTCTCCATCTCACCTCTGCCTTCCATCTCCCCCAATACTAGGACCTCATATTGTCTCATACAGATTTTGTATCTCTCCATAGATGTACAGTAGGCTATCTCCTCTGATGGAACATAAACTCCTTGAGGAGTTTATTCAATTAAACTAAGGTAGAGCTGGCATCCCATGTGGATGACCTGTGATCCCTACATAGATGAAAAGTCGAGGTGCTCCTCTGGAATAACAAGAAGATAGCTAATTTCCCTGAAAGATATGAGGGTCCTTAATAATTCGATAGTGACCCTCAGGACTTTGTCACTCTGAAACCCGTTGGCTATCTCTTCATCATGCTGGCCCCCTTCTCCCATGGAAGAGCTCCTTCCTAGATGACCATTTGGGGGCCCAGGTTGGCCAACCCTCATTCCCCTCCTTCTCTTCCTGACCACTCTTCTGCCTCTAGACTATGTCCCCAGGCAGATGCCTTCTCTCTCTTTTCACTCCCTTTATTTGTTGTCTTCCTCATTAGAATGGAAGCTCCTTGAGACAGGGGCTTACTCTAGCACCTAGAGTAAAAGTAATAAGCCCATGTTGTTGTGGTTCAGTCATCTCTGACTCTTTGTGACCCCACTTGGGTTTTTCAACAGACACTGGAGCGGTTTGCCATTTCCTTCTCTGGTTCATTTTACAGATGAGGAAACTGAGACAAACAGGGTTAAGTGACTTGCCCAGAGTCACATAGCTAGACACTGGAGTGGTTTGCCATTTCCTTCTCTGGTTCATTTTACAGATGAGGAAACAGAGACAAACAGGGTTCGGTGACTTGCCTAGGATCACAGACATGATTAAACAGAAAGAGGAGTCTTCCTGACTCCAGGCCTGGCACTCTATCCACGGCACCATCCAGCTACCCCCAACTAGTCCCATGCTAGATGCCTAATAATTGCTTCTTGGTTGGCTGATTGACTATGCAGCGATGAGTTACAGTAAGCACCCTTACAGAATGGTCTTCCTTCATCCCAGACCCTCAAAGAGCAACCACAGATGTGATCAGTGAGCTGGAACATAGCCAGAGTGTACAGTTATAATTGACTGCCCAGGAAGGAAGAAGGGGCTCTGGCATCCACAGCTGGCCCTAACTCCTGCCAACTTCTACCCACTCTTCCAAGGCTCTAGAGTTCATCTTACACTTGCTGACTACATGAGGCCTCTAGGGACACAGGGGTCTCCTATTTTTTTTGGTGGAACCCTGAAACACGGCTGGAGTTTTTAGA
The DNA here is from genome assembly GCF_027887165.1 of Monodelphis domestica. Taxonomy (NCBI): domain Eukaryota; kingdom Metazoa; phylum Chordata; class Mammalia; order Didelphimorphia; family Didelphidae; genus Monodelphis; species Monodelphis domestica. Next base: position 42,037,024 of record NC_077232.1, on the reverse strand, counting down.
AAAAGACTAAAGGAAATCGAAACAAAAGGTGACCAAAAACCCCCCACCCACGCAGCAAAGAACAGAAACTGATCAGTGAAGAGATTATGAGTTTCTGATCTCTGGGCTTTATTAATAGTAGCCAAGGTCCGAGTTGATTAGCACACATCTAACCGGTTCCTCAGTCCTTCTCTTCAAACTTTCTTCTCTTCTCTCTGGTCCATTCTGTTTGTTGGACATGTATTCAGGCAGGCAACAAGCCTCACTATGTGCCAGACACTGTTCTAAGTACTAGGGGTACAAATATAATAAAAGACAGCCTGTCTCAAGGAGCTTCCACTCTAATGAGGAAGACAACAAATAAAAGGGAGTGAAAAGAGAGAAGGAAGGAGAGAGATGGGAGGTCCTGGGTTCAAATATGGCCTCAGATACTTCCTAGCTGGCTGATCCCCATTGCCTAGCCCTTACCTCTCTTCTGCTTTGTAATAAATAAACAGCATTGATTCTAAGATGGAAGGCAAGGATTTATTTTTTTAATTGATGAATCTTTTTTTTTTAATTGATAAATCGGCTCCTTTTTGGAGGCCTTCAAGCAGAGCTGGATGACCACTTTATTCCAATAATCAGTGATTACATGGAAATTATTCAGCTCGAATAGGAGATGCAGATATAACCTGGCCTTTGAAGACATCCTAGCTTAATAATGAATTCAGGTCTCCAGCAGAGTGTCTGCTTCCTTGCTTATAGCCCCAACCAGAAAATCCCTCCCCTCGACCTGTTTCAAAGCCTTTACTCTCTGCCTGGGGCCTCTCCTTTTTGGCTCCTGCTTTCTATCTTAGGAACACTCCAGTCAGCTTGTGGAACCTGAGCTCACTCCTTCCGTAAGTTGAGCCGATGGACATTCTTGCTATCTCCAGCTTGATGAGTGACCAGTTCCTCCCCATCCCTTCTACTGAGATTACCAGCAATCCATCGACTTCCTTACTTAGATGCCCCGCAGGAGAGTGGGCTTCCAGAGTCTTTTATTATCATTTTTCTGTACCAAAATATCTTCACTATATCTATGAAAGGTGTCAGACATAATTCCTCCCATGAGGCAAAAGACATTGAAATATGCAAGAGGTAAAAGAAAGAAGACAGAGCCCCTACTTCATTTCAAAATGTAAAAGGGGACAGAAAGACACATATTTGCAAAGGAATAACCACAAAAAATAAAACGCAGAACTCAATGTTTTAAAGTACATCACTGGTGAGAGTTCAAACCTGTATCAGAGGTGTGTGTGTGTGTGTGTGTGTGTGTGTGTGTATAAAGCAAACACTTATCTTTGGCAGGAAGTGATTCCATTGGTGCAGAGGAAACTCCCTCTACCAAGTCAGATATCCTGAAATTTGCAGTCTTAGGGAATGGCTTGGAATCCAAGAATTTAAGGGACTTGCCAAGGTCATAAGACCCCTATGCATCCCTGGCTGACCTAGAACCCAAATATTACTGACTCAGACACTCAGCTTTGGGTGGGTAGTTCAGTTTGGCCAGTGTATTATCCGGATAGACCCAGACCATGTTTCATCCAAGCCTTCTTCTTGCCATTTGCCTTTTTTTTGGCCAGAAAATCCAATTTTCTAGACAGGGTCGGTGAAGTAACAGACCATATCCTGTTCCCTTCCACCTCTTGCTCTGGGCCTTTCAATTGCCCTATTGCCCAAAACCTCTTTCCTTGATCATGGATCCCTTACGTCTATTGTCTCTACCTATCTGAATCAGACACTCTCTTCTTTTTTCATTTGTATCTCCAGGGTAATGCTTTACATATGGTAAGCACTTAAGAAATATTTTTCTATTCATTCATTCATTCATTGATTCATTTCAGCTCACCCAGCTATTTTTCTTTAACAATCTGGAGTCAGAAAATAGATCCATGAGTGGTTACTCTCAGCAGCCCAACCCTTTTGCAAATCTTTAGGAAAAGTATTCTTTTAAGTAGTGAGTCCCAAACAGAACCGGATTGACAAGAACTGGGTTGAGATTCTTACTTTTCAGAAATAGATGTATTGTGTAAATCAGGATCAATGGTAAGGCAGGAATCCCATGACCAGATTCCGAGTTCACTGGAAAAGGAAAGACTCCAGTGAAGCAGTAGACTAGGAGATCCAACTTTTCAGGCAGGGTTTAGTGAAGAAACCCACTCCACACATCTTCAACTCCTTTCTCCTCCAGAAGTCATAGTGAGCCCCAGCTCTCCGGGTTTCTTACATTTCTGGAAAGCCCAGCTAAAAATGGGATTTCCCTGAGTCAAAGAGCTCCTAACCCATTAATTAATTTAACCTTGAATTTCAAAAAGACCAATATTCCCAGGAAAGGGTTGGGGAACAAATCTCCCTTTTGGTTGATAAGGGGCATAAAGACAAAGTGACCCTTTCCAATCCTTTTTATTTCCATTGTCATTTAATCAGCAGGAAAAAGATACTCCATTCACGCCTCCCTTCCAAAGCCAATTTTGTTCTCTTCAGAGTTAGGGGAAAGAGGAAGGAGGATTGAAAAGCCCTCCTCCTCACCTCTCCAGAAGCCTGTCTGACCCCCTCAAAGGAGGAGGAGGGCCCAGAGCCTCCCACCCCCCACAGTGCCTTGTCTGGGCAACCAGCCTAGAGCCCATCTGGCTACGTGGGGCTCCTGGACTTGCCATTCAGAGTTTGGCTGTCAGAGGGTAATAGCCCAGAGAAAGAACTGATAAATTACAGAGTTACCTATTTGTGAGACTTTGTAAACAAGTTAGGAGACAAGCTCTCTCCCTCTCTCTTCAGATCCATTCAGCTAGCATCTCTTGAGCACCAACTAAGCCCAGGCATTACACAAGTGAAGGACGGGATCTGTGACTTCACTGGCCTGAGAGAGAAACTTGGGGCCACATCTTCTCAGCCACTCAGAGGCTTGATAACCTGCCCTGTCTCACACAGCTGGCATGTGCCCGAACCCGTCTTCCCGGTTGTCGGTGACACCAAAATGCCTCTGGAATACAAGAGATCTAAGCACAAAGCCCTCAAGGTTCTTACCTTCTACCAGAGAGTTTACTTGCCCAGCATCTCTATTGGACCCCAGAATCTAGCTGGAATAAGCTTCAGGGGTCATCTGGTGACTCATCTGGGCAAGGAGCCTAGAACTCATCTGGCTGGCGGGGAGGGGAGGGAAGGGGAGGCTCCTGGACTTCCCATTCATAGTTTGACTGCCAGGGGATAATAGCTCAGAAAAAGTGATAAATCACCAGGTACCTAGCTGGACTACTCTGACAGATGAGGGAACAGGGACCTCCTGAGAGGTTGTGACCCTCCCAAGTCACACAGCTAGTAAGTGGCAGAGATGGAATCGAATCCATATCCCCTTACTGGAAATGCAGTTTTCTTTCCTCCAAGACACAAATGGTCTTCAGGGTGAAATTAAAAAGGAAACCCAGGAACGCCCCAGTGGGCAACCTGGGAGGAGATGCCTTGAGCCACCGAGGACAAAGAAGGCATCACTGAGCTACCCTAAAGGGAGTTTATTTTTGTAGAGGGGAGAAAAGGAAGATCTTTGGGGCCTCATTCTTAATTTTGTTGGACCAATTCCCTGCATTTATGATTCTGTTGCTATTTAAAGATTTCATACAAACAGTTTCTCAGTTTTATCCTTCGGGTTAACTTTTTTCTTTTCTCTGTTCAAGGAGGGAGAAGGGAAGAAATAAAATGCTACTGGTTTATGCTGCTGCTAGACTGTCACAAAGGCTTTGCTTTGGGGGGCAGCCAGGTGGCTCAGTGGATAGAAAGCCAGGATTAGAGAGAGGATGTCCTGGGTTCAAATCTGCCCTCAGACACTTCCTAGTTGTATGACCCTGGGCAAATCACTTAACCCCAATTGCCTAGCCCTTCCAACTCTTCTGCCTTGGAATGGATACACAGTATTGATTCTAAGATGGAAGGTGAGTGTTAAAAAAAAACAACAAAAAACCAACAAACTTTCCTTTAAGTTTGTATCTGTTACAAATGGTGGCCAATTGGACTCTTGGGACTGACTCATCATGACTTCTTTGTGTTCCTGGCTCCCTGGGAATTCTGTTGAGCACCATATACCAAGTGAAACATTCAGGATCATGGGATCAAAGTGATGGGGTAAAACCCCCCACAACAACAGGGAGGCCAGCAGCTCTGACCTCTTGGCAAAGGGTTTGAGACCCACCAGAATCAGGACAAGCATTTTTAAAAAAAATATTTCATGAATTTAATTTTTTTAATTTAAAAAATTGGGGGGGGGGTATTTAATTAGTTAATTTAGACTATTTTCCCATGGTTATAAGATTCATGTTCTTTCCCTCCCCTTTCCCCAACTCCCTCCTGTAGCTGGCGCACAATTCCACTGGGTTTTACATGTAGAACAAGCATTTTCTGTGGGATGGGGACAGCCAGAAGCCCCATCCAGGTCCCAAACAAGTAAGCGATCCTGCAAAGCAGCCTTGGTCCAAGAAGACGATGACAAGTGTACAGTTCCTGAGTAAGATACAGGCTATTCAGGTTGCCAGGAGGCCTGGCACTCTGCTCTTCCTTTCTAAATGTTAGGAGCTCTCTTGAGGTGAGGCAACTGCATTCTGCAAAGTGGCGGTAGCCCATTTATTTATTTACTTATTTTAGAAAACCCTTTGGCCTCAGAAACTTCCTAGCTGTGAGACCGTGGGCAAGTCACTTAACACCCTATTGCCTAACCCTTACTGCTCTTCTGCTTTAGATAATATTGATTAAATATTTGATTTATATTTAAATATTTGTTATTTATATTTAAATATTATATTTAAATATTTGAAAAATAATTGATTAAAAAATACACACATACAACCCTATCAGTTCTAAGGCAGAAGAGTGGTAAAGGCTAGGCAATTGGGGTTAAGTGACTTGCCTAGGGTCATACAGCTAGGAAGTCTGAGGCTACATTTGAACCCTGGACCTCCTGTTTCTAGGTCTGATTCTCGATCCACTAAGCCACTTTGCTGCCCATTTGGAAGGTGGGGGTCACATCCTTTTGCATCCTTCTCAGTGGTTATCGTAACGCTAGACACAGAGCAGCTTAGTGAAGACGTTTAAGTCATGCCTCTTCAAAGACTGGGTTTCCTCCCCAAAGTGTACCAAAGGCTCACTTTACATCCCTCTCCCTGGGTTTCCCTTGGGCGTCCCACAGGGGTGGCCTCCGTTTGAAGCACCCGCGTTTGTTCGTTGCCCCTTTATGATTGCATAGCTTTGGAGATGTCCAGACAACAAGCTGATGCCCCGAGGTCTCACAAGGCAGGAACACAAGAAAGTGGGACTGGCCATCCCCAAGGACTGAGGACGCCTCTGTGGCCAGGTGGAAGCCAGGGCCTGAATGCTATCTTTCAGGAGGGCTCATCCAGGCAACAGAACTCCCTTAGCTTTCATTCATCTTCCCCAGAATGGTGGAGGAGCCAATTAGTTATCTTAGTCCAAGGCAAGTGCATTCTCTTCCCTCTTGGCTCGGTGGCAGCAGCTACCCTCCCACTAATGAATTCATGTCACATTCTATAACGGACAAGAGCAAGGGGAGGCATTGAGACAGACTCAGCCTTTCACAATGGGCACCCCAATCCAGCCAAGAATGGAGACAGGGTGGGGGTAGGGGGGTCAATAGGTCCAAGCGGTCCAGCCCCCTTGCTCAACCTATCGCTCCTTTTCGCACATTAGCACGCTCCTGGAGAACTCTAACAGGGCAATTGTGGAAAATGAAATGAAAAGAGATCTGTTCGGGGGGCTGGTCGCCTGAAATATTTTCCAAGCTATGAAAAGTCCCTTTCTGAACAGTTTTTAGAGCGACATCTGTGAAAGAACCCGTAAGGGTCCCCTTGTGATTTTTCAATTTGATTTAACAACTTCTTAGACAGGAGGAAAATGGGCTTCCTTATGAATGAGGATTTTTAGTTCCTGGGCTTGGCTGCAGAGATTTCCAAGAAAGCAGGAGATGAGGCTCACCCGCCATAGCCATAGCGGCAGCCCCCTCCTGCTTTTTCCATCGGCATATCCTACGTCACGAGGGAGGTCTGGGTTTTCCAAGAGCCTGGCTTCCATCGGGAAGCAGCCATGGAAAACAGCGAAAAGAGACGGCTTCCAGATCTTCCCGAAAGGTTCTGCCTGTTGTGTGTCTCTCCCTCCCACTGCACCCCCTAACCCACTTCAACTTCAGGATTATTTCTGAACAACTTTAGAGGAGGGGGAGTACCTCCCGGTCAGATGAATAAAAGGATCACTTGCAGTTATTCAAATAGTGCTTAATGTGGAAAAACTTAAAAGCCTGAAAAACTGGCCCTATAAAATATAAGGAGCCTTTAAAAAAATAACCAGGTTTCACTTGGAAGCTCTTGTTCGGGAGAATAGATAGACTGTTCTCTTGCACTCTCCCTTTTAACGGCAACCCTTCTACTAGCTCTGTGTATTTTGGACCCTTTCCCATCCTACCATGATTTCCTGTCTGAGTCTGGATCCCATGGCAACTGGAGAAATTTGGAGAGCAGGCTTAGCAAGGGGGTGGGGGGTGGCCCAGGCCAGGCGACTGGTGCCAACTGGGATCATCTTCCATAACAAACATATTATCTCTCTTCCTTGGCTCTCTAGAAGGCTCTGAACCCCCTTCCCCATTCCCACTGAAGCAAAAATCAATGTTCTCTTATGAATGCCTCTTCTCAATATCCACTCTCCCCTTCCACCAACAAACTCACAAGAAACTCAGATTCTTTAGAGAATCAAAAACCCTGTGTTTAAGTCTACATTAAGAAGGGCCTGGGGTTGCTGGACCGTGATCAACACATTAAACAGACTCATCACGAGCTGGTATATCGTCTGCTGGAATTAACTTATGAGCTACAGTAAGTCCTCATTCATTAAGGAACCGGGCAGATGCCCTACTAAAACTAAAAACATGGTGCGGTTATAATTGTTATTATTAATAGTTGGCATTTATATAGTGCCTACTGCATGCCAGGCCCTCTGCTAAGCACTCTACAAATAGTATCTCATTTTATCCTCACAATAACCCTGGAAGATAAGTGTTATCATTATCCCCATTTTACAGCAGAGTAAACTGAGTCAGAAAAAAGTTAAGTTGCGGATCAGGGGTCACATCTTTACTGTTTAGGGATGGATTTGAATTTAGGTCTTCCTGAATCCAGGTCCAATAGATGCTCTCTTTTTTGCACCATCTACTTCCCTCCTAACCAGTGAGCACTGATTAGTTGCCTACTCTATTCCAGGAACTATGCTAAGGGGTGGGGAACCAAAGACAAAAATGAAATCATTTCCTGCCTTCAAGGAGGTCCTATTCTATCAGGGGAAACAACATGTGAACACTTAAGTCAATGTAAGAGTATCCATCATGAATACACCCCAGAGGATATCTAGTCCAGTCCCCTTATTTTACAGATGAGGAAACTGAGACCCAGTGACAGTGAATGACTGACTGTAGTCACACAAAATAAGAAATGTCAGAGGTGAGATTTGAACCTGGCACTCTTTGACTCCAGAGTCAATAATCTTTCCACACTGTTCCTCAAAGTCCACTGGCATTCCAAGTCTTATAATGGTGGTGACAGGCTCCAGCCACCTCAGGGGACAAGAAAATATTTCCTCTATGGTTCATGGACAAGACCAGTTCTAGGCACATTGACCCCCACACCCCCTTTTTCTTAGTTCTTTTATTACCTCAAGATAGGATGCTCCTAGCCCCAACTGCCTGGAACTCTTATTACAATACAGTACAGTATATTAATCCCATTGTCTGGGATGGAGCCGATAAACTAATAAAAATCAAGTCCTAAAGGATGGATAACACTTATTGTTTAGTCCTTGTCTTTTTTAGAGACAAAGAACCAAATCTTAAGTGAAAGGAATGGATCACTCATTGTGGAATGCCAGGAAACAAGCAGTCAAAAGCCCATTTAAACACCAGCCCACTATGTCAAAGGCTTGACCCTCTTATGGGACGAGCAGGACTTAGGACAGCTCTTTACTCCAAACTTATGATTTTCCCAGTGTGGGAGATTCCCTCCACAAGAGCCCAGTAACTCCTTTATACTTTATGATGTGAGAGAGATTACCCCCAGCACTGACAACTCTTTAAGGGTCTTGTCCATGATTCCTGAGCCAAGATGTGCCAAAGACTTAAACTTGGGCCCTCGTGACATCAACACACTCCACCATGTTGCCTCTCTTGATGAGGGACAGTTGGAGGGAGATGAGCACAGCAGCAGTGGTTGACACGTGGTCTTGCCCAGTGGTTTGACATTCCTGGGCTTTTCCGGGTCAAAGGTAGGTAGAGTTCAGCCTTCGCCGCCAATGAATCATCATTCTATTGATTTTGTTAACAGAGTCAATAAATATCCTCTAACACAGAGCAGATGCCCTTTTTTCTATAAGGAAGATTTCTTTTTTTAATGAGGAGAATTAGTTTCCATAAAAAGACCAGGAAAGCCAGGTATTCATATCAGAGCAAGAGTACTTTTAAAGGAGGCAAAGGGGACTTGGGAGCTCTCTGTTCTGATAGTCTTAGAGGGTGGGGGAATACAAATGGAATCCATTAAGCTCTAACCTAAAAGGTCCTTAACTATCTGGCTGAGGAGTTTGTCAGAAAGTGTCAAGATGACAAGCTCACAGGCAGTAAAGACCGTCAGCTATGGATCAAACCAGCCACTTAATAGTCTTTTCTCTTTGGTGGAATGAAGCAGAGTGGTGGAGTGGGAGACATTTTCCCTCTCACGGATGCCACGTCCCTTTTGAAGCGAGGGATAGGAGGCTGTAAGTAACTCGTTCTCGCAGAAAGGTGGGGACCCAAAGCTTGAGACCAGTAACGAAGACCAGGGTACTGGTGACGGTTCTGGCAGCTCTGCTCCTTACCTCAATGGGTCACTCATAAGCCGTTCATTTCTCTCAGCCTTGGTGTTGGACTGATAACATCTGAGATTCCTTCCATGGGCATCTAGGTGGGACAGTGCATAGAGCACTCAGTCTAGAGTCAGGAAGACTCACTTTCCTGAGTTCAAATCCAGCCTCAGATACTTCCTAGCAATATGACCCTAGGCAAATCACTGAAGTGAAACTTGTTCGCCTCAGTTTCCTCCTCTGTCGAATGAGCCAGAGAAGGAAATGGCAAATGACTCCAGTAACTTTGCCAAGAAAACTCCACATGAGATCACGAAAAGTCTGACTGAAATGACTAAACAAAATCCTTTCCACCTCTAACTCTGATTCTAAAGTCTAAGATGACGCCAACAGCTACAACCTAAATCCTTCTTCTCCCTTCTTGGAACAAATCCAATATTCAAAGTGATCTTCTAACGTAGATTGAGCAAAGGCTTTCCATCTGACAAGGGGAGGAAAAATGAAGGGTGGCTGCAGTCATTGCTTTTGGGCCATGGAGGAGCTTGTGAGCAAGGTCTGATTGAAAGCTCTGTCACAGCAGAGAAGCAAAGTGGCCTGAGATACCTGAGTGAACTATGTTCTCTGAACATTTAGGTCACCCTAAATAGAATCTCGGGGAGTCAGGGGTTCCTTTTCTTCTGTTTCTACCTTTTAAAACTCCTTCATGGTCATATGATATATTAAAACCCAGCAAGATAACCCGGTAGAGGCAATCAGGCAGCTAGGTGGAGCTGCGGAGAGAGCTCTGGGCTTGGAATCAAGAAGACTCCTCTTCCCGAGTTCAAATCTGGCCTTGGTGATCTATGTGATCCTGGGCAAGTCACATCACCCTGTTTACTTCAGTTTCCCCATCGATCAGATGAGCTGGAGAAGGAAATGGCAAACCACTGCAGTATCTCTGCCAGGAAAACCCCACATGGGGTCAGGAAGAGTTGGGCATGACTGAAACAATGGAAGAATAGCACCAACACCCATCGCATCCAGACTGACTCCAGCCCCACTCTAGTACCACCATACCAGCCACACCAGTAACCACCATAACTCTTGGTCCAATTCCATGATAGTCCCTTGAATTTCCACCATGGTTTTCAAAGATCTGCCTTAGTTTCTCCTTTGTGCTATGCCCAGTTGAGGGAGGGGGTTAGGTTCTGAGCATTTATAGTCTTCTAACAATGGTTTTCAAAGAAGAGTCTGCAGAAAATTAGTGGCATGTCCTCCATGGGAGCTCTACAAATCATTCCAGGTAGCCCAAACATTGGTTCAGGATATAGTGGGTAGGATGTGCCAGAGGTTAGGGCTCAGTTCATATCCATCACAGGTTCCCTCCTTGCTACTTGGCACCAATTTCTAAATGACAGCTTCTGGTCTAATCCAATCTCCATCCCTTTTCCTTAATTTTTTATGTGCTTGAGCTAGGTGGCACAGTGAAAATGAGTGCTGGGTCTGGAGTCTAAAAGCCCTCAAATCCTGCCCCAGACACTTAGAGGATGTGTGATCTTGAACAATTCACCTAATCTGTCTCCCTCAATTTCCTCAACTGTAAAATGGGATAATAATAGTGCCTACCTCCTAAAGTTGTTGTGAGGATCAAATGATATAATAATTATAGAGAACTTGGCACATAATAGACACTTAACAAATGTTCTTCCCTCCTACTCCCCTCCAACTCCAATTACGTCTTGAAATTAGGAGAGTTGGGTAATCAAGGATGGGGTACTGAGTAATCACAGGTTAGGATGAAGAATGCAAATTCTGATTCAGATGTGTATTAACTGTGTGACCTTGGGTAAGTCACTTAGCCTCAGTTTCCCCATTGGTAAAATGATCTGGAGAAAGAAATGCTAAACCATGCCAGTATCTTTGTCAAGAAAATCCCCAAAGGGGTCATGCTTTTAACTTCAGTTTCCCCATTGGTAAAATGAGCTAGAGAAAGAAATGCTAAACCATACCAGTATCTTTGCCAAGAAAATCCCAAAAGGGGTCATGCTTTTAGCCTCAGTTTCCCCATTGGTAAAATGAGCTGGAGAAAGAAATGCTAAACCATACCAGTATCTTTGCCAAGAAAATCCCAAAAGAGGTCATGCTTTTAGCCTCAGTTTCCCCATTGGTAAAATGAACTGGAGAAAGAAATGTTAAACTATACCAGTATCTGCCAAGAAAATCCCAAAAGGGGTCATGAAGAGATGAAAATGATTAAAAAATGACACAACATGATGAGAGTAATAGCATCACTATCTTACCTGGATTCTGAAGATGCCAGAGTTTGCTAACCTTTGACTCAGTCCCTTAGCGTCTTCTTTTCCTTCTTCTATAAAAATAAGAGGCAAGATGGCCTCTGAGGTCCCTTCCCATTTAAGGTATGGAATCCAAGACAGGTGAAAAGGTTTCTCCCAAGGCCACATGGTTAATAAATGGCAGACTGAGGTAGGATTTAAACCCAAGTCCCTCACACTCAAATACAGAGCTCTTTTTCCTGCCTTGTCAGACCCCCATATTGAATGAGATACACATTGACTTTGGCAGAGAAGGCTGAACACAAACATAAGGGATGTAATAGAGAGAAGAGAACTTAAATGGAAAATGTGGCCAAAGGAGATCGTGGCTGGCATGGGAGAGCCCCGTGCTGGCCCCCAGCTTTACATCATTCCCTTACGTGCCCTGCCTCCAATGATGGTCAGAAATACTGAATTAGATCAAAAGACGCAGTCTTGAGGGATAAGGCCCAGAGGCATTCATCTACTGAAAAGCCCAAGAGCCAGTGCTTTCGGGGTCTCCTCATCTTTTTCTCTGGGAGAGATCGCTTTCTTTCCATCCATCCCCGCCCAGCTGATCTCTCCATCTCCGAGCACTCCTCCCTCGATTTCCTCACCCCCGTATGAGGATGAGGGTGCCTACTCTCAGACATGAACAAATATACTGAGGATTTCAGCTATAGCTGTATCCAGGCAGCTCCCCAAGGCTATGTCTTTCCCATGTCTTCAGATGGGCAGGCCAGGCTCATTCGAAATAACCACAATCCGTCCACACCCCAAGCCACTAGCCCACTCTCCTTGACAGATGGAAAAACAGAGTCTTTCACTTCAGCAAATGAGAAAATGACTTGTATAGGCACTGACTCAGTCCACATCCTTTTCTTCCTCCATAATTGATTGATTGGGAATGTATGTAAGGAAGGGAGAAGTTTGGGTTCCAACACCTTCCTCCTAACCTGAAATTACTCAGTACCCCATCCTTGATTTTCCCAACCAGCCTTTATCTCTAAAACTTGACTCTCAGAAGATCATAGATTTGAACTGATTTAGAGTCCTTCAAGTCCAGTGCCCCCATTTTACAGCTAAAGCAACTGAGCCTTGGAGAGAATTAGTTACTGAACCAAGGACGGAGTGAATGAGTATTTTCTAGTTCAACTCTTTTATGACTGAAGCTTTGATTAAGTCAGAGAGGTGTAGGTAACTACAAGAAGTAGTGCATTTAGAGTTAGAGGTCCAAGATTCAAATCCTGCCTTTGATGAATGCCACCTGTCTGAAGCTGTACAAGTCACTCTGCTTCTGTAAAAATAAGAGGCTAGATGGTCCCAAAGGTCTCTTCCAACTCAAGGTATATAATCCTAGAAAGGAGAAAAGGCTTCTCCCAAGGTCATGTGGCTAATAGATGGCAAATTGAGCAAGGATTTAAGTCTAAATCCCTCACACTCAAATACAGAACTCTTCCTCCTGCCTTGCCAGACCCCTCTATGAACAATCCTCAAACTGTGTCTTTGCCATGGCTCTCCCTGCCCCATCTGAAGGGAGAAGAACCAAGACTCCCCAGATTATCCCTTGAGTGGTTCCTGGCCTGGGAGTTGATCACAAACCATCTGTAGGTACCAGGAAACCACACAAAGAGTAATTTAGCTGGCTGCCACACAAAGGTTCCTAAAGTACAAGGACATAATGTAATCCTGACCACATTTCCTTCCTCTTTCTTTTCTTCTCTGGTAAGATAAGACTCCTCCAGCGGAGAATGGGTGGCTCCCAACCACCCCCTCTTTTCTTCCTTACACCAAACCATCTCCAGAGGAAATATGAAGGCAAAGCCTTTTTCTTGAGATATTTCAATTTGGAAATGCCCCAAGTAATAATTTATTTGTAGACAGGCAAGCTAGGTGACTCAGTGTGGAGAAATATCAGCTCGAATCCAGTTTCAGATACTTACTAGCTGTATGACCCTGGGCAAGTCATAGTCACTTAACTTCCTTATGTTTTAGTTTCCTCAACTGTAAAATGGGGATCAGAATAACATCTGGGCAGCTAGGTGGCAGAGAGGATAGAATACCAGGTCTTGAGTCAGGAATACTCATCTTCCTGAGTTCAAATCTGACCTCAGATACACACTAGCTATGTGACCTTGAGCAAATCACTTTTTAAAAAATTCAAAGATATTTTATTTTCCTAATACATGTAATAATGATTTTCAACATATTTTCCAAAATTAAAAGATCCAAATTGTCTCCCTCCCTTCCTGCCCTCTCCCTATTTGAAGATGGCAAACAATTTGATCTGGATTATACATGTGTTATCAGCCTAGGCAAGTCACTTAGCCTTGCTGCCTCAGTTTCCTAGTTTGTAAAATGAGCTAGCTGGAGAAGGAAATGGCAAACTATCTGCATGACCCTGGGTGATTCACTTCAGCCCTGTTTGCCCCAGTTTTCTCATCTGTAAAATGAGCCAGAGAAGGAAATGTCAAACTATCTGGGTGACCCTAGGCAAATTACTTAACCTGGCTTGCCTCAGTTTCCTCATCTATAAAATGAGCCAGAGAAAGATGTCAAATAATTCCAGTGTCTTTGCCAAGAAAACCCTGAATAGGGTCATGAAGAATGGGACACGACTGAACCACAGCATCTACTTCCCAGGGCTGCTGAAAGGATCAAATGAATCATATTTGTAAAGTATTTGACATGGTACCTAGCATATAGTTGGTACTTCATAATAATGCTTGTTCCTTTTCCCCTTCCCTGACTTGCCCAGGGTCACACATCTAGGAAGTGGCTAAGGTCAGATTTGAACTCAGGTTTTCTTGACTCCAGACTTGGTATTCTATCCACTCTGCCACCCAACAGCCCAAAGCAGCTTTTCTTATCCATGCCTCAGTTTCTTTATCTGTAAAATGAAGGGGTGGGAGGTGGGAAATAGGACCTCTAAGATCCCTTCCAACACTCAATCTATGACCCTGATTTTACTAAGTATTAAAGTTAATCCAAGACTATTTTTTAATTCACTCGAGCAGAACTAGTTAAAAAAGCAAGTGTAGTGGATTTAGTCTAGTTAGCCAAACAGCATTTAGCCTAGTCATGTTAGGCAGCTCCAAGAGAACTCTAGGGGAATCAGACCCAGGGGAAAAAAAAGCCAAGCTCTGAATGGCGAGCCCAGAAGGGCAAGCCAGACCCTGAAACCCTTTGTGCCTCCAACAACACAGATCCTAGAATCGTCCAGGAAACCAGAATGCAGCAGCAATGATTGGGAAGCCTCTCTTGTTTCCCTCCAGAACCAGGCTGACAGAGCAGGGGAAGGTTCTCAGGGATGAAAGCCATCTCTGAGGTTTTGGAGAATTAAGTGGTTACAAAGAAGTAACACCACCTACCTCCAGGAAACACAGCTAATGGACCCATACAATTTAGAAGAGAAGCATGACCTCCTGGGAAGAGATTATGTATCAGATTAGACCTCTGGTCTAGACCCATAGGAATGGATCTCAATTGGGCATGGAGAGGCTAAGTGGAACTGGAAGAAGACTACAAAATTATCCAAGCCTCTCATTTTTACAGATGGGGAAACTGAGAACAAGAAAGAAGTGATTTGCCCATGGTCACAAAGTTAGCAGTACCAAGCATCAGGATTAAACATGAGGGTTTTTTTACTCTTGATCCACCATTCTTTCCATTGCAACTCACTGTCTCACAAAGTATGTGGTCTACAGGGGGAATGAAATGCTTAGACGGCTGGTCCTGGAGTCAGGAATATCTGAATTCAAATCTGATCTCAGACGCTGACTGTGTGACCTTGCACAAGTCACTTACTTTCCATTTGTCTCAGTTTCCTCAACTACAAAATGGGGATGACCATAGCACCTTCCTCCCACCTTATTTGTGAAGATCAAGTGAAATTACACTTTTTTAAAGGACTAAGCTTAGTGCTTGGCATATAGTAGACACTAAATATTCTTAAGTTATTATTATTTTGGGGAAGCTAGGTGGCACAGAGCATGGGGTTTAGAGTCAGGAAGCCCTGAATTCAAATCCCAGTCTCAGAGATTTACAAGCTGTGTGACTCTGGGCAGGTCACTTAAACTTTCTTGCCTCGGTTTCCTCATCAGTCAGATGAGCTAAAGAAGGAAATCGTTAAACCAATCCAGTAATGGCCATTACTTGGCAATCTTTGCCAAGAAAATCCCAAATGAGGTCACGAAGAGTCAGAAATGACTGAAATGACTGAACAACAACAAATGATGATGATGAGGATGATGATTAGCAGTCGCAGCTTCAATACATGAAGATTTTGAGATGCTCTAAGAAAGGTGGAATAGCTATAAATGTGGTCCTTCCACACATGACCTTTTGCCTCCCTGTGGTTCTGCTCCCACTGAGATATAATCATTCACATCTTGCTGAGAAATGTAGCAGCAGCTAGAAGACCTGAATTGTCCTAATTCCACAGAATTGGAATCGCAACCCGCTGATGAGCAAACTCTGCGGCTGTTATTTTGGAAGTTAGAAGAAAGAAGGAGCCAAATCCCAAATGAAGATTCTTCTTTTCCCCAAAATATTTACCCAAAAAAGGTTCTTTCCCCCCCAAAGCATGGGATGCTTGAAATTGGTCCAAAATGGGTGGTAGTGAGTCCTCTGGCTCACTTCTGTGCACGCAGTAGAGGGGAAAGGGTAAACAGGGAGAGGCCCCGAGCCCTCAGAGGGACCATAATTCAGGAGGAGGTGTCTGAAAGAACTAAACACATCCAAAATTTCTTCCTCTTCAGCTATTTTAAGCAACGCACACACAAATTTCATGTGAGGTTGTTGGCTGTTTGTGGGGTTTTTGTTTGTTTGTTTTGTTTTAATTCACACTAACAGGAGAGAAATCAAGTATTAGCAGGATGTGACTTTATATACCGAAAGGTACAAATCCCATCCCCATCGTCTCCCGGCTGTCAGCAGGCTGGTCTACCTTCCCGAGGTCTGATTTTCCCAGTAATTATTCTGGGATAGCTTAAATAGTTTTGTGGCTCTGAAACTGAAAGGGAGACTTGGGCCTCCCTTCGAGCCTTTCTTTTGGCCAAAGAAATCAACCCAATCCCTCTGCTCCATAAATACCAAAACCTGCTTCTTCCCCACCCAGCTCACTCCTGGGAAAGGAAAGGAGGGAGCTGAAGAATCCAAACCCCCAGGTTCTATTCCTGGCCTCTGTTCCTGAGAGGAGGAGCAGATGGAGAGTGGCCTCAGCAAGCTCAGGAAGGACCACCTCTTAAGTCACTGAGGCTTCTCAATACTAATCCCAGGCAGTTAATTTGTCTTTTTCCCCCTCTCTCCCTCCCTCTTCCTTGCTTTCTCCTTCCCTTCTTTCCTTCATCTCTCCTTCTTTTACTTCTCTCCTTCCTTCCTCTCTTCCTTCTTTCTTTCTTCCATCTTTTCTTCCTCCCCTTCTTTTCTTCCTTCCTTCCCTCTCTTCCTTCTTCCCTCCTTCCTTCCTTCTGTCCTTCCTCCCTTCTTTCCCTCTTCTCCCTTCCTTTCTTCCCTGCCTTCCCTTCTTTCCTTCCCTTCTGCTTTATTATTGATTCTAAGACAAAAGAGTGGTAAAGGGTTAAGTAATTGGGATTAATGACTTGCCCAGGATCACATAGCTAAGAAGTATCTGAGTCCAAATTTGAATCCAGGTCCTCCCAATTCTAGGTCTAGTGCTCTATCCACCGTGCTACTTAGTTGCCCTTCAGGCAATTTCTTTAAGACTATGAACTATAGAGAAGGCACTGATTTGCACTGAGAGAAGGGAATTTCCTTACTAGGATTTCCCTATAGAGGAAGGAAAGAGAATAGGAATTTATATAGGACCATTTATATATATATATATAGTGCCAGGCACCGTGGTAAATATTTCTTCTTTTTGTTATTTTGTTTGGCCTTCAAAACAACCCTGTGAACCATCTGCAATTACTTGCAATAAACAGAGGTTATATGATTTGCCCAGGTCACAGAACTCAAGTCTGAGGCTAGACTTGAACTCAGGTCCTCCTGACTCCAAGTCTAGCCCTCTATCACTGCATCATCAGCTACTTCTCTGCAGCTTTCTATACCAAGGAAATCTCAGGACTGCTCAAAAGAAAAAAGCAAAATTCTAGGTCTTTATGCCATTGACATTCACAGTATGATATGGTGGCAAGAACATTAGTTTCCAGTTCCCTATCCATCATTTGCTAACTATGTGACCATGGGCAAGCCACTTAACCTCTGTATGCCTCAGTTTCCTCATCTGTAAAATGGGTATAACAATAGCACCTACCTCCTATAGTTGTGAGGATCTCAAATGAGATAATACTTGTAAAGTGTCTAGCTCATAGTACATGCTACATAAATATACATATGCACACATAATTGTTACTATTATTATTCTCCTAGAGATAGGTGCTACTATTATCCCTATTTTATAGATGAGGAAACTGAGGCAAGCACAAGTATTATCTCATTTGAGATCCTCAACACAACTCTGGGAGGTAAGTGCTACTACTATCCCCATTTTATAGATGAGAAAACTGATTATCTCTTTTGAGATCCTCACATAACTCTGAGAGGTAGGTGCTCTGATTAACCCCATTTTACAGATGAGAAAACTGAGGCATCCAGAGATTAAGTGACTTATCTGAGGTTACGAGGCTAAAATAAGAGTCATAGAGTGCCTTCAGTGCTACATAAATGCCAGCCATCCTCATTACTCATTTTCCCTCCCCTCTTTGAAAAGCCTCCAGCACCAGAGACAACAAACCCCACCTAAAAATGTCCCTGAATCCATAGCTTGGCCTTCCCAATCCCTCACAATACCTGCCAGTGTCACACACGTGATTAAAGAAGGGTGGAGGGCACTGGCTGATTTTTGTTCTAGTCGTTCTACTATAAATAGCCACGTCTGGGCAAGCTGGCTTGCAAGGTCCAGCTGGATGAGGTCACCCCTTGGCCCCGACCGCTCCATGCTCTTGGGTTCTTGGAACCTGGAGTCGATCGTCAAGTGCTCCAGCCCTTTGCCAGGGAGAAGCGGGCAGGAGGCAGCCCTGTGGGGTAAAAAGCTCTGAGTACGATATGCCCAGACTGCCTCGCTGCTGGGTGGTCAGCTCTCTGGGGAACATCCCAGACTGGACCCTCAAGGATATCCTTTCTGAATGGCCTCATGGGCATCGACACAAACCCAGAATGCACATATGAGCTGACATGGTCTGGCTCATCCTATGAGGGAGCAAGATGGTACCATGGATAGAGCATTGGTCTTGGGAGTCAGAAAAGCCCAAAGTTCAAATTCTGACTCAGAAACTCACCAACAGGATGCCGTGAGGCAAGTCACTTAACCCCTATTTGCCTCAGTTTCTCCATATGTAAAACACTTCCCTCCCAGGGTTGTTGGGAGAATCAAATGAGATAAGAACTATAAAGTGTTTAGCAAATCTTAAAATACCAAAAAAGTGCTAGTTGATACTATTGTCGATGATGATGATAATAAGTAATGGTTATATCTTAGCAGCAAATGTGGTTCTTCTACACCTTAAAACACAGTCCCAATTTTAAGGGAAATTTTAGACATTAGGTAGGGAAAAAAGTCTCTTCTTTCCCATTTGGTTCTGTATCCCCCTCCTTCCTCCCCAGTTCCAAGTTTAGCTTCCCTTTGATGAAAATTCCCACCATAAGGTCTAATCCCTTCCTCTCTATCAACTTCAGTTCACTTTTCTCTTTAACAATTCTAAGACAGAAGAGCAGCAAGGGTTAGGCGATGGGGGTCAAGTGACTTACCCAGGGTCACACAGCTAGGCAGTGTCTGGGGCCAGATCTGAACCTAGGATCTCCCTCTACTCTAGGCTTGGTGCTCTATCCATTGGGATACCTAGATGCCCCTCAATTCACATTTCAAAAGGAAAACTGTAAACTGACCTCCTGGTGGATCTACTAGAAAATACCTTTATAAAATCTAACAGTAACTCTTGACTTCATCACCTATGTTACAGGTGGAATACAACTTAGCAAGTTTTTATGGTGTCATTATGCTCCTGGGGGACCTCGCAACCCCTGGTCTACCTAAATCGTGTGATCAAAGGGTTTCTATCATATTTAACATTTTATGTCTTAAAATTTCTTTATCAAAAGTCACTGAGTGGCCGCGACTTTGATAAAGAAATTTTGGAAACCTGTATTTGGTGCCTTCTGTGTGCCAGACACTGTGCTAAATGTTTTACAGATATTATCTCATTCTGAGGAAGATCTTACCCCTAGTTTGAGAATTAGAAAGTGTCTCTAAGTCTCTATGAAATCTTCTTACCTATTTTCTAAACAATTAAAAAAGAAATTCTTAGCAAGACTTTATTTTTAAATTTTTTATTATTTTTATATATTTATTTAATATTTAATTATTCATTTAACTTTCTGTTTTAGTAACAACTCTAAGACAGAAGGGCAAAGGCTAAACCAACAAGGTTAAGTGACTTGCCCAAGGTCACACAACTAGGAAGTGTATAAATAGCAAGACTAAAAAAAAAAAAGAAAAAATCACTGCCACTTCCCCAATGACTCTTCCATCTCACTCCCACTAACATTCTGCTTTTCAGTAGTTAGGTCCAGCTTAGTGCAAAGAAATCTGCATTATTAACGTTTGTGTTGTATATTTCCATTGGGTTGGAACCAACTGCCATATTTGATAGTACTATAACGTCCAACAGTGTGAATTGAAATCATGCAACCACTTCAAGGGTTGCATTTTTGACCTTATTTTTTTACCTTTTTTTTTGACCATATTTATTGACCTTAATAGGGACCCCCATTCTTCCCTCTGCCAAGAGACGGGAGGCCCCCATCCCAAGGGGCTTCCTCTGAGGATGCTGATACATTGGTCTGAGTTCTGCTGTCTTTCAGCACTGTGTTCCTTCCTATTACCATTGCTGCTATGTAAATTGTTTTCCTTATTTCTCTTGATTTCCCCAAACTCCAAAGGGCAAACTCAATTTTTTTCAAATTACCCTTAATAAGCCAAAACAGTCATTACCACGGAAAGCTTGGTGACATTTTTACACGAGCCCGAGTGCTCTGCTGCTCCCCACCCCCAGATCAGAGAGTCCCCTTTTAGACAGAGAATTGTTGCAAAAGCAAACACAACCAGCTGCTTTTTACTTCTGTTTAAACGTTAGGAGATTCATTTGGCATCAACATTGCTTTGCCATGAAATACTACCTCGGGGGCCCCCGAAGAAATGCTCGCTGAAAATGCTGACTTCGATTTGAAAGGTAAGCTCGTTAGAGACCCCTCTGTGGGCCCCTGCCTTCCCCCCCCCCCCTTCCCAACACCCCCTCCCCAGTGTTGGAGGGTCAAGATCATCTCCTGCCATTTTTATTGTCAAGATTGGCGGTTGATTACACGTTCGAGGTCAAGCCACTCTCCCTGTGATGGGAGGGCTGGGGCTGGGGCTGGGGCTGAAGATGGGATGGGGAGCCTTCTAGTTTTCTGACTTACAAAATGTGATTTGGAAAAATCTCAGCCTACACTCTGGCAAGTCCACGAACATCTGGATAAAAGATGTGGGCAGGGTTTTTGCTCGGTGGCTTTATCTCCCACCGCTTCCCTAGGCAGCAGACCTTCTGCTCCCATCCTTTCACTTTCTCCAGCTCATGCCTCATGTCTTTCCCAGTATCATCTCTTCCACCTGAAATGGACCTCCTTGCTCATCCTGACCTGTCTAAATCCTACCCATCCATCAAAGTCCAGCTTAAAGGTCCTCTCCTCCCGAAAGCCTGCCTTGATTTCACCCAGAGTCTTTTGTTTGTACATTTCTCATTCTTCCAACTATGCTTCTCTTGGATAACAAGTTGGTGTACCCTATCTTAATGTTCCCATTAAGTTCCTTGAGTAGAGGGGCTACACTTCAAGCAAAGCAGGCAAGGAAGTAGTAAAAAGAACTCCCTGAATTTGGAGACAGGGTGTCCTGGGTTTGAATCTTGACCTTGGCCAAGTCCTTTATCCTTTTAGCCTCAGTTTCCCCATCTATAAATTGAGGATAAGCCCAGAATTCCCTACCTGGAACATAGTAGACCTTTAATCAATGTTTATTGACTGCAGCAATCTGGGACAATCCTGAAGGATTTATGATGGGGAATGCCAGAGAAGGAACTGTGGGAGTCATCTTTCACATCCGTGTAACACATCAGAGTGACAGAATAAAGACCAACCAGAGCAGACAGCTTGGGGTCCAGTCACCTTCGTACCATGTTTCTGGGTCCTTCCCTCCCTTCCTCAGGCAGCCTTAAAGCGAAGCCAGAGCACCCAAACTGTTTAGACCTCTTAAAACACACATACACAAATACCGCAAACTGTGTTTATACAACAGGCCGTGCAAACACAAAACACCTGCCATCACTTGGCTGCTGCAACAAGACAGATCAGCTATCCAGAGCCGATTTCCCTCCCTGGGGCCCACGGCCTGAGAGTTCGAATCCATCAGGGCTGCATCCTAACCAGCACAGAGATGCAGGAGACGTCAGATTCCATTCCACTCCCCTCCTCCATTTTCCTGGCAATGGGCCTCCTCCAGAAGGCCACTAAGCAGCGGGAGAGTCTGCTTTTTCCATCACCCCCCTTTCTAATTCTGTGATCCTGCGCCCGCCTTGTCCCTCTGTCCCTCCTCTCTCTGGACACCAGGGTTTCCCAGCACAATTATCTTGTCCACCCCGTGGTGCTCTAAGATGACACTGCTGTCAACTCCCCTCCAGTTTTCATAGGAGTTAGTGCTAGAAAGAACCCTGGAAGCCATCCGGTCTAACCCTGTCATCACTGAAAGGAGCAAACTGGGACCCCAAGAAATGAAATAAGTGCCTCGAGGTCTCACAGGAAGGAAATTAAAGAGCTGGGGCCAAACTCGGTCTTCTAGTTCCAACGTTCTCCTTCCCTCAAAACCAGGCTCCTGGTCCTGACAATTGTCCCGAGCTCCCAGACCTACAGCTGGAAGGCATTTAAAATTCCCTTCATCCCATCCCCTCATCTTCTAAATGATAATATTGTCTTTAGGGGATTGCATTGACTTAGATGAAGCCTGTAAGTATCCGAGGTGGGATTTGAATCTGAATCCTGTGCCTTCAGAGCCAGAGCTCTCTTCGTTACATCATGCTTTCTTCTTTAGAGTAGGGGGAGATCTTGGATGGGGACGCAGGTGTCCCCCCAAAAAGCTGATGACTCCATTCACACCAGTGAGTCCCTTCTCCCTGTCTAGCTGATTCCTCACTAATTAGGATGCGGATGGCAACACAGCTGACCGTGTTTCCACTTGGTTTGGTTTATTGATCACCCTGGCAGCTGACACTTCAAAACGTACAAGCAAATTCCCCACCCCCCTCTTAGGAGTAATGATAAGAGCTTATTAAAATCAATGGCGGCCATTGGAGCATCCAAATTGACTTGGCTTAGAGAACCTCAAAGCTGGGTCTAAATAAGTAATACATGCTGGAAGCTAATTCCTCAACTCTCTCCACACTGACCATCTGCTTTACCAAGGGAATAATGCCGTATTCTTGCCTAAGCTCAGGAGTTTCACCACTACAAGAACCACCATGAAGAGCCTTCATAATATGACTCATTTCATAAAGCTAGGATTCAAGAGACCCAGGTTCTATCTATGTGATGTTGGGTCAATCTTTATGCTCTTCAGACCTCAGTTTCTACCTCTATAAAATGGGAACAAGAGAGATGGAGCCTGGATTTGTGATTTTGTTGGCATAGGGAACTTCTAGAGGGGGAAACTTTCTGACAATGTAGGAAAACACCTGATCTGCAACTTCTAGTCTTGGAGAATTGGCTGGAACACTGAAAAGTGACTTGAACAGGGTCATACAGCTGTATTTGTATCAGAAGGGGGGCATGGACTCAGATCTTCCTACCTCTGAAGCCAGCTCTCCATCTCTTGCTATTGGTCAGTCATGTACAACTCTTCAGAACTCTTCATGGCATAGAACTTGGGCCATTGAAGTAAGTCAAAGGACCTAGTTTCTAATTACATCTAGTCACAAAAAACAGCTGACATCCACATAAGACTTCAATGTTTTACAAAGTGTGACCTTGGCAAAGTAATTTCCCCTTATGTGAATCTCAGTTTCCTGATCTGGGAAGAGGGAGATGGATCAGATGGACAATTAGGTCCCTTCTAGCACTCATGTTCTGTGATGCTATGAAATATGACCTTTTATTATTATTGCAAAAGTCTGGAAACTGAAGCCAGAGAGATCACAGCATGTCCCGTGTAAACGTGGGCGAAAAGGACAAATGCCAACAAGGTCAGGTAAGGACAAACCCGTGCTCTGTTCTGAACTGTCTCTGATTTATTCCAGAATATTAAATCTTGTTGATTTATCCCAGGAAGTCTAGGCAGTTAATTGATTGCTTCCCTTCATTCCTTTTTTCTTTTTTAATTCTTAAACTCTTAAGTCATAAGAGCAAGGACTAGAAAACAGGGTTATGTGACTTGTCTAGGATCACACAGCTAGGACAAATCTGAGCCCAGATTCGAGCCCCCTGCCTCTAGATGTCCCCTTATTTCATTTCTTAAACCTACAAAAGAAAAAAGAACGAAGCATCTTGGGGGGAGTGGAATAAAAGACAGAACAAAGAAGAAAGAGACTAGCATTTCTGAGGGCGGTACCACTCCTGGGCACCACCAGCTGCCTTTTTCACCCTCCAACTGACTCACCTGTTAGGTATGTATCAGACATCTGCCTTGAAGCTCTTTCTATGATTATTCACCATTTCATTGCTCCCTAGGGAATTCTGACAGCATCCTCTTTCCAAGAAGTATCCCAGTTCAAATCAACTTTACAAACATTTATTAGGGTACAAAGGTCAGAGATGAAAAGCTGGAAGGGACTTCCAAGGTCATCTTTTCCAACCTTCTGATTTTACAAATGAGGAAACTGAGTTGAAGAGAAGCAACACAATTTGCTCAATTTTTTCAGCTCAGGAAACTGAGGACAGTAGAGGGGGAAATGACTTCACCAAGGTCACACTTTGTAGAGCCAAGATTTGAATCAAGGTCCTCTGAGACCAAACCTGGTGATATGTGGGCAGTCTTTGGGTTACCAAGAGAAAACAAAGGCAAGTCACTTCTTTTCCCTCTGCCTCTGTGTCCCCATTTGTAAAGTCAAAGGGTTGGCTGAGATGATTGAAATCCATTACAAGTCTGATATCTGGGAGCCTAGGAAGGTTTTAAAGCATGGTGTAGCTCACCCCTGGCGGCTTGTGAAATAAATCTGTCTATATCTTACTTCTCTCCAAAGTAATGGTATTGGCTTCCTTGCTGCTCCTCCTACAGAAAACACATCTCCTTGATTCCAGGCATTTTCTTTGGCTGTCCCCCATGTCTGGAATGCTCTCCCTCCCCATCTCTGCCTCCTGGTTTCCTTCAAATCTCAGCTAAAATCCCACCTTCTGCCCAAAGATTTTCCTAATCCCTCTTTATCTTAAAGCTTTCCCTCTGAGAGTATCTCCAGTCTATATCTTGGTTGTATGTATTGTTTACATGTTGTTTCCCCATTAGACTAGAGGCTCCTTGAGGGTAGCATGAATTGCTCTGAATTCGAGCATAATACTTGGCGCATAGTAGGCATGCTTCGAGCATAATACTTGGTGCATAGTAGGCATGCTTAATAAATGACGGTTGATGGGGACAGCTGGGTGGCTCAGTGGATTAAGAGTCAGGTCCAAAGACAGGAGGTCCTGGGTTCAAAACTGGCCTCAGACACTTTCCCAGCTGTATGACCTTGGGCAAGTCACTTAACCCCCATTGTCTAGCCCTCACCACTCTTCTGCCTTGGAAAAAATTCACAGTATTGATTCTAAGATGGAAGATAAAAGTTTAAAAAAAGAGATAAAAAAATAAATAAATGCTCATTGGCTTGACTTAAAGATAGTTATTGTTAATCTCATCATTGTACAGGGCAGGAAACCGAGGCTCAGCAATGAATAAGTGATTTGCCCAAGACCATACAACTAGTGTCAGGAAGCAGAATTTGAACCAAGTCTCTCCCAACTTCTGGCCCAGCATTCCTTCCAACTACACCATGCAGTTGGTGAGAACCACCAGCAAGTATATATCTCTTGGCCACTGGAAGCATCTTTTGCATCCACTACCCGGGTAGAGATATCTACGCTTCAAGAAGAAAGCCTTTCCATGGTCTTGGCACTGTGCCTGGCACAGAGAAGTTGTTTAATAAATGCTTGTTGAACAGTCTCTGGCCTTTGATATCTGTGATTTATATATATATATTTTAACCCTTACCTTCCATCTTGGAGTCAATACTGGGTAGGGGTTCCAAGGCAGAAGAGTGGTATGGGCTAGGCAATGGGGGTCAAGTGACTTGCCCAAGGTCATACAGCTGGGAAAGTGTCTGAGGCCAAATTTGAACCCAGGACCTCCCCTCTCTAGGACTGGCTCTCAATCCACTGAGCTACCCAGCTGCCCTCTGTGATTTAATGTTGATGCATACATTGGCTGGAGCAAATCAGATGAGTCACCTTGGCCAAGTTACTTCCCCGACGGGCCTCTCAGTTTAGCCATCAATAAAATGGGGAGACTTAGTGAACTGGGGTGGAAGGCCCCTTTTCAGCTCCAGGGTTTATTTTAAGCTATTCTACCTTATCATTAAAGGTAAGCTCGTTTCCTTTATTGTTCCTGTAACTTGCTCCGCTAACGTTTATTAATGACACTTATTCGGGCATGAAGCATTAAGTTTTCGCTTTCCAAATACCTTCTTTACTCGCTTTCCCAGGCTCAGTAAGACGGTCTGAGAAAATACAAGGCAAACTGAATTCCCCCCTCACAAATTATCCAGGTGCTAAGACTGATCAAAACAGCAGAGAGCTACTCAATTAGCACTTTCTCCAACCGTAGATTGCCTCAGTGGGAGTCCATCCCCTTTGATAGTGCCTCCGTTAAGTTAACCCCACAGGCTGGGGAAGGTTTTCATCCCTGCCATCACACCCAGCAAGCATTTTCTCTCCTCTGCTCCAGCTAAGATGTTCAGACTTGTCCTGGCCAGCTTTCATTTTTTTTTAAGCAGGCAATTCAGAAAAACCTGAATTGAAACGCTGTGAGGATGCCACCTCTGCCTAATGATTCTTCTTCAATGGAATGTAACCTCCTGGAGGACCAAAACGGTTTCATTTTGTCTCTGAATTCTCAGTTATCTAGCAAAGGGCCATACAAGTAAGGGATGGGGGAGATCATCCCAGCTAAGTCCAGTATTTTACAGATGGGGAAACTGACATCTGGACAAGGTCAAGTAATGCAAGGGATGGAATCAGGATCATTGGAGCTCCAAAATGAAGCATTATTTCGACGATAACATAGTTCCTGATGAATGGTAGGTGCTCAAAAAGTATCTATCAAACTGAAACAGGGAAACCTCTTTCAAATGAATCTATCAAAGGGACTCTAGATAGTGTGACTGTATCTTTAAGGACCCATTGGAATGTTGGGGATAAAGCAATTTGTGCTGCTTCAGACAGGATGCCTGACAAACAGAAGGGATTCGATAAACGCTTGCTGAATTGAATTGAATTAATATACTTTGTAGGGAAGAAAAATTTCTACCCAAAGCCCATCATGTAATCCCACGGTCTCAAAGCTGAGAGAGTGTTGTTTCCAGGCTCTGAAGACAGCCAAGAGAGACCTATAGAGAAGTATTCCAGACCAGAAATTCAGAGCTTGTGTTTAGCATCCAGTGTACCTCTGTGGAGTAAAGTGAGGAAACAAGCTCCCATCTTCTCCCAGAGTTGTGTTCAAGTGGTTTCACTACTTCCAGATGAGAAAGCTACGAAGATATTATCATTTAATGGCATTCCTCTGGTAGCTTGGACATCAATACCAAATGAGCATGCAATATGTAACTCCTGCTCTACAAAGCCAAAATAATGAGTTCTAAACCCTCCAGGACTTTTATCTTCCATCTCAGGCTGAGCAAAACCATCTCCGTCTGGCAATCTGCATAATGGACAGGAGTAGTCCCGGCTTTTAAATTCCAGGTTAGGAGAGCAGAAGTTTAAAAGCCATATACAGCTGAGTCAAATGCATACATCCACGGCGTATAATTAGCCAGCATAACAACAATAAATATATAATTTAAAGGGAAGACCAGCAAGGGAATATTAACCATCCCCCTTCCTCTGCCAACTGACAGTTGGGATTCAGCTGTGCAAACTCTAACCTTACTGGCCTTAGAGGTATTTTTAATATTAACAAAAGATTTGGACTTCTGGCTTCCTTCTGCAAGTAGTTGGTTTCTCTCTGAAACTAGCTTTCAGTCAGAAGTAATTCATTGCTCTTCTTCTAAACATTTATTTAAATAAACAATTTAATTAATATTTAAATAAATAAATAAAAATAAGCTGAAGAGAGTTAATAAATCAGACCAGTTATTGTTTAGAGCGCTTCTTTCTCTATTTCTCTGTTATCATGCATTCAAAGTGAGTTTCCAGAGAAGCAAGAGGTGACGGTCACCCAGCCTGGCATTATTCCATGGAGAAATAGAATGGGGAAAATATTCTTTCTGATTAGAGAATTTTGACCCCTTAGAGTGTTCAGTTACCTTCACTGACTCATTTTTGAGCAGAGATTTTTTTTAAAAATGCGTTTAGGTTTATTAAAAGGTTTCCAAATAGGTTCTCGATAGCATCAAGCACTCATCCTGAATGGAAAGCCCCAAAAAGTTTACACAGGATGAGAATTAGCCCAGTTGTAGGAGTACCCACAGTTCATGAAAGACACTTGCTTTCTGAAATTAATAGGCAGCAGGAGTTCAATGGAAAGAACACTGGATTTGTGGTCAGAGGCCCAGAGTTTGAATCTAGACCCATCTACTTGCTACCTGTCTGACCTTGGGCAAATCACTAAATATCCATGTCTCGGTTGTCTCATCTGGTAAATGAGGGGTTGGACTAGATGGTCTGATGACCGAATGACCTCCTTCAAGTCCTACATCTGTGATAGGGTTTTGATCCTTCTGTATGTTTATGATACCTGCGGAAGCAGTTTCTATTTGATCCGTTTCCATCTTTATCCGCAACTAGAAACTCCAGAGATTAAATGACTTGCTTGGAGCCAGAGAAGGCAAAGCACAGGCAGCAGCTGTGTGTGAATGGCCAATTTCAGCACGCATCTATTTATTGTTCAACGAGCAAATATTTATCAAGAGCTATGTTCAAGACATGGTGCTAATAAAAAAAAATTAAAATTAAAAAAAAAAAAGACATGTTGCTAAGAGCCAAAAGGGAAAAAAAAGTGGAGGAGACCTTCTTACCCTGACAGAAGTGATACTCTAGTAGGAAAGGTGAAAGACATGCACACCAGTCACCACGGCACGCCTAGCCTTTGCTTCCTATGGACAGACCACTTGGGCTTGGGAGTGCTGTGTGACCCTGAAAATTTCCTTTCTCGGTCTCAGTTTCCTCATCTGTATAATGAGGATAATAGTAGCCCCCACTTCACAAATATTATAAGGATCAAATGAGATAGTACATATAAAGTGCTTTGTAACTTTAAAAGGCTACACAAATCCCCTCCATCATCATCATCACTAGTAGCATCATCCTAAACCATTGCAGGCAGTCCTGAAGGGGCTGTCCTTTAACTAAGTGTCCTCTCCCTTGAGAAAGTCAGTCTCTATTGGAATCTGAAAACTGGCTGGAAACCACCCATGGCCTGCCTGCCTAAGCTTCCTGGTGTTCCTGTTGGTGACATCACCAAAGCTGGTGTGGAGGAAACCACAATTACTAGTTGTGGCAACATCCACAAAAGCCCTGGATTGGTTTCAGGTGGGGATGAAGCAGCAAGCCTACCAGATGGGGGAGGGAAGAGGGAAGAGTTCCCCTGATTCATGCCATCTCCTTTAGTAGGAGGATAATTAAAAACAAAAACACGCTGGAGCAATCCCCCTTGGGTCTGCACAGAAGAAACTTGGGCCATTAAAAAAGTGATTTCATTGCTTTCCATGGATTCTTGGATGAAGATAAACAAAGCTGCTTTCTCAATATGTTACCCTCACAAGAACCGGGCTTCCATAATGTGCTGCCTGGCCTGGTTCCATTCCCTCCTTTGCCTTGTTGTCCCCAAACTGCCTTCTAATCAGATTACAGCAAAGTCTCGGCACAATACCACTCTTAAATATTTTATGTGATGCCAACTCCTGAAACTGGAGCCCGCAGAGTTTGCAATTGAATGCATTTTGCACACTAGACATTATCAGGAAGATGGGCTGGATGTGTGGCTTTGCCCCCTACACTGAAGCCATGCCTCCAGGCCATTCTCTAAGGTGTACCATCTACCCAGCGCTTTTCCTTCCCTCCCTCTGCTTGCCCCTCCTTTGCCCCCACAGAGGACATACCTGTCTAGGTATGTTTAGTTCTTCAATATTGCACCCAGCGTTCCATGCAGTTAAGGCAAGCACATGAGGCTATGTTGATAATTAAAGGTTGGTAGGACTTAAAATATCTATCAGGCCCTCTAACGGGGCCAAGTGTGTTCTTTGGGGAATGATGGCATTTGCTAGGACTAACCTCTGCCTCTGGCTTAGTGCCAAGGTGGCTCACTTCAAAGGGATGCCCAGGTCCAGGGCATCCCAACCTTTGTCTCCCTTCCATACCTATCCCCCCCACCTCCCATCCAGACCACAAAAGTTGAGAGATTGAGAAACTGATGGGAAGAGAAGAGCCAGAAGCGTAGAGAAGAACCAAGGCAACTTCTCTTGACTTTACCAGCGTCTATACTTATCCAAGCCGTAAAGGGGCAGAACCACAGACAGCGACAATCCACAAAGTCCACAGTGAAGGTGTCCACCAAAGTTAGAAACCACCCAAGACAATTAATGGAACAGAGGCGGAAAGCAATCTTTGAGCAAGATGGAATAAAGAAATGTCTCACAGATTGCCACGTCTGAATTAAATGTGGTGCCAAGGGGCTCAAGAAGCAGCGCCAGCGTGGACAGAGTTTTCCATGTGTCCCTTTGAAGACCACATCGCTGGTCCATACCCAACAGAAGCACTAGTTTTTGCAGCTTTCGTCTCTCCAAAAGTAACGGGACTAGGGTATCGGCCGTTGACCCCTTTGGGGAAGCTGTGGTTAATAGTTACACTCTTCCAGTTACCTTCCAGGTCAGGTCTCCCTAGAGCCCCAATGCCTACAATCTGCATCCTAGTCCCTGGGGAGAATCCCAATGGAATCTTGCACTCCCCTCCCCCGCCCCGACTCCCCACGACGGCGGGGTCTTGGTTCTTACCGTTAGCATTCTTGCCACAGATCAGATGCTCATAGGGCTGCAGGACCCCCCAGAGCTCGGCATCGTTATTAATCACCATCTCCAGGGCCTCTGCAGACACCTCCCCGCTCCCGCCGTCGGGGCTCTGGCTGGCGGCCAGCACCCGAGCTCGAATCTCCTGCACCAGGTTCTCCATGCATGCTGTGAGAGTGATGGCGGCATACTCGTGGATACGAACGGAGATGCGGGTGTCCACCATCCAGCGGAAGAAGCGACCCACGGAGAAGGTGAGGCCGCAGCGCGCTGACTTTCCCTGGCGCAACCCGTCGCCAGCGCTCATGCTGTAGAGCGACAGCGCCTTGACCGCTGCCAGCGCGCAGCTCTCGGCCAGTGCCCAGCTATGGACAAGGCGCACGGCGCTCTGCACCTCGAAGCGAGTGCATTTGGCATGGAGGACGCTCAGGCGCTGCGCCTCGCGGGCTACGCGGATGAGTGCCCGGCGCAGCAGAAGCGCCACGCGCCGCCCAGCCTCGGCCGAGAAGTGGGGCAGCCGCCGAGCCCCGGCCCCCTTGCGCAGCACCCGCAGCACGTCCGCCTCCGTCCAGGGGAACTCCTCCAGCTCGGGCAGCCGCGGGCAGCGAGAGAAGAGGTCGGCCACCTCGGGGTCCTCGGGCAACACAGTGTTCACGGTGTCCCAGCTGTTGTGGCGGCTGTTCATAGATCCCGAATAGCACCACCAGGCCGCCCCCCGGTGCTGCTGCGCCGACGACGTGAGCGCCTGCGAGTTGGACTTGGAAGAGGACAGGCTGAGAGAGCGGCACGAGTCCCCGGCCCCATACCCGGAGTCCAAGGTCAAGTCCTCCAGAGTCTTCAAGGTAGAGCTGTACGTGCCGGCCATGGGGGAGCTTGGCTGCCGGGCTCTGCGCGGGGAGCGGGAGAAGTAGGGCCGCTCAAAGCTCCATGGTCTCGCGCGCTCCTCCTCGCAGCCCGGCCCGAGCCCGTCCGTCTGGCCGGCCGGCCACCGCCTGCCGAGGCTCTAGGCGTGCCCGGGCGTCTTCTGCCCCACGGCCCCCAGGGCCTGCATCACCCGCTTCCGAGGAAAAGGTAGCTGAGGAGGATCCCAGGAAGCTGGTGCCGAAGCCGCCCCGGCTCGGAGGAGGAGCGCTCAAACGGCGGCAGCGCGAGGGGGAGAAAGGCTCTCCGCACTTCTCTCTGCAGCAGAACTTCTGGCTTCTGGCGAGGCAAAGCGCCCGTCCTCTCCGGGGGAAGGATCCCGAGTGAACCGGGAGCGCGATGGTGCGGCTCGAGGAGAGCGAACGAGGAGGGGGAGGAGAAGAAGACCAGACCGAGACGGCGAGTCCTCGACCGGCCGCGGAGCTAGCTCTGGGCAAACTTCTGCGTGGAGCCGCGCCACACAGCTGGCCGCCGAGGCGGGCCGCCCGCATGCAAATAAACCCCGGACGTCCAACCAATCGTCAGCTCCGATGGGGACCCTGTCCGCCACTGCACTCCTGGCGGGGCGGCCCCTATGCAAATTAAAGCTCAACGTCGAGAAACTGGGAGGAGGAGCCGGAGGCGGGTCCCGTTACCGAGGGAAGGAGCGAGGGAGGCGAAGGCAAGCCTGAATGAGACGAGTGCAGGAAGGAGGTGAAGAGAGAGGAAGTGTTAGGTGTTAGCACAAAGGAGGCGAGGGGACGTTTAGAGTGTTTGCATTTTCTTTCATTCCTGGTGTAATGATGCCAATCAGTCCTCGAGCATGTGTGCCTACTATGTGCCAGTCACTCTGTTAGACTCTGGTGATACAGAGGAAACAAGAAATGGTCTCCCTCCTCCAGGAAGGAAGGAAACAGACTTTTATTCAATGCATATTGTGTGCCAGGCGCTTTACAAATAGCTCATTGAATTCTCACAAAGATCTCCGGCTAGCATTTATCCTTTTTTTTTTTTTTAACAATCGTGGAAACTAAAGATTAAGGAGCTTGTTAGACTAGTCTCGCTGCTATTTAAGTGTCCGATGTTACATTTGCACCCAGGCCTTTCTGACTCCAAGTCCAACAGCTCTCTCCACTGCAACACACAGCTGCCTCTTATATTCTATAGTGGGAGGCTATGTATACACATCTCAGCAGATGAACATCTATTCAAAAGTGAGACAAGGTATTGGGGGATTCGGCAGGCAAAGAGGGCATTAGGAGCCTGGGAATCAGAAAAGGCTTCCCTTGGTTTCTTGAGCTGAACGCAGAAGAAACTGGGGACTCGAGTTTGGCTGAAAGCTGAACTGACCTGTGCTGGGGAAAGAGGACATTGAACAAAACTAGAATGTCAAGGATGAAGCTATGAATCAGCTGGAGAGAGAGAGTGTGTGTGAGAGAGAGAAACAGAGAGACAGAGAGTCTGAGAAAGAGAAAAAGAAACAGAGAGAGAGAGAGAGAGAGAGAGAGAGAGAGAGAGAGAGAGAGAGAGAGAGAGAGAGAGAGAGAGAGTAATTAAATTAAATGGCTCTTGGAAAGAGCCCTGGATTTGAAGGCAAGAAACTCAGAGTCCCAACCCAGGTTCTGCTACATTCTTATTCATGTGACCTTATCTTCATGGTTTCAATCTGTAAATGAGAAGGTGGGACTCTCAACTGATGTCTAGGTCCCCCTTTCAATTCCAGATCCTACACAGGGATTCCAGGCATCTTCTTTTCTTCACTTCCCTAATTGATATACTTTCCACATAGTTAGTTAATCAATCACAAGTATTTATTAAATGCCTACTCTCTGCTGGGGCTGGATAATCACAGACCACATTTATATAGCTCCTTAAAGTTTGCAATTACACATATTATCTCATTTGGTCTTCACAACAACTCAAGGAGGGAGGTACTCCGGTGCTGAGGTAAATATTCATCTCCCCATTTTACAGATGAGGAGTCAGAATTCAGAGATTAATGACTTCCCCATGATCACAGGGCTAGTAAATATCCTAAACCCAGCAGTCTATTCATGAATCCTCATTGTGATTGGTGTATTTCTATGCCTTTATTCCAACAGCAATTTTTCAAATCGCTACCTTATACAAAACAACCAAACAAAAACAACCCTTTTATCTGAATACTGCTACTGAGGGAGCTAGATTGCAAACCTGTCCCTAGCTAGTTGACTGATGCCTTATATTTCTTTTGTACCTGTCCTTCAGTGCCTAAGCCAGGGCAGAGCATAGAGTAAGTGTTAAAAAGAAACAGATTCTTACAATAATACAATTTGCTACATACACATAGGGTGGAATTCTGCACATGAGAGGTCTATTTAGGACATTATCCAAGAGTGCTTTATTACTGGAAGTTAGAGGAGAGATGCAATCTGGTTTAATGGGGGGAAAGTATTAGCCTGGGTATCAAAGGATCCTTAGAACCTAGAACTGGAAAGGACCTTAGTCTTTAGACCCATCAAATCCAGGTCCTTCACTTTATAGGTGATTTGCTCAAGCTTTCCTAAATGTAATGATAGCATTTGAACCCAGTTCCTCTGTCTGCCAAATCCAGCTTCTCTATGCTGTGTTCTACCTGGCTGGGTGTCCTTAAACAAGCCAATTGGACGTGCCCACGTCTCAGCTTCTGCTTGCATCAGGTGAGGGATGGTTTTTAGAAGGCTCCTTGTAGTTCTTTCTAAGTGATGGTTTGATATAGGGCAGTTGAAAAGCTCTCACCAATCAGAGTTCTCATTTATTTTCAGGCAGCAGTAAATCTGTCTTTGCTCTGCTTACATTTCCTATTCTGGTCTGTAGCTATGCATATACATGCATAGGGAAAAAAAGCAAATATATATATATATATATGTATGTATGTATCCCCTCCAGTGGTATCATAAAATGAATGAGGGGATTGTAAGTATGTTTCCTGATGTCAGCAACCCCCAGTTATGAATGGCTTCTTTGTGCTCTGCTTTACACAGTTCTGACCTTGGACCGTGAGTTGGATATGAACTAGAAATGTCTGGTTTGTTTCTTTCCTCCCTAAATTAATGGCCCTTTTCTCTCTGAAGCTGCTTTTTATTAATATAGATTGCCTTGGTTTCCCGTTCCACAGTTCTTGAAGCAACACTGCCCCCTGCCGTTGCCTAGCTGGCTAGGCTGTAGATGTAGAGCTTGGACAGAGATGCAGGATGCCAAGGTCATCCACTGCCTTCCTGGCCCATCGCCAGCCACCCTGACTTTCGAATTGCCACCGGATTTCGATGGCTCCTGAAGAGTGAGTGAGGCTGATGGCTCTCTGCAACTCTGCCTCAATTAAGTCCAGTTTCTGCACGTGAAGACATTACGAGCAATGTCACTGATCCTCTTGGAAAACGAAGGACAGACAACAATGAAATAGAACCGTGTTTATTAGTGACTGAAAGGGGGGAAATGAAGAGCTTGGAATAACAAACTAGATGGAAAGCAAAGAAGGAAGAGAGCAAAAAGTAGTACAGATTTTGGGGAACCAGAGAAAGGAAGGATACAAACACTTATTAATTGTCTACTATGTGCCACGTTTACAAATATCATCTCATTTAATCCTGAGAGGTAGGTGCTATAATTATATATACATTATATATAAAATATATATACAATATTATATAGAATAATATATGTTATATATAAATATAAAAATAATAATTCCCATTGTACACATGAGCAAATTGAAGCAGGTAGCAGTTAGGTAATTTGCCCACGGCCATAGCCATGCAATCTTAGTGCCTTCCCTCTAAAATTACCTCTGGTTTTTTGTGTCTATATCTTATTTGTACATGGTTGTCTCCATGTGTCTCCCCTTTACAGTATGAGCCCCTTGAAAGAAGGGACCATCTTTTGTCTTTCTTTGCATTCCCAATGCAAAGACTGCATTGCTCTTGACACACAGTAGGCACTTAATGATTTAATGCTTTTTGACCTGACTTGAAAAAGAAAGCTAAATATCACCACCTAATGGACAGGTAGAGAAATCGGATATGGAATTTACTATGACAACTACTAAATGACGTACTGAATCCTGAAATCTTAGGTTCATAGAATCAGAACTGGAAGGTCCTTAGAAGACACATAGGCAAACCCTCATTTGTCCCCCAGGTGAAGAAACTGATGCCCAGGGAGATATCATAAGTGATAGAGCTGGGATTTGAACCCAATACTCTTGAGTAGGAAGAGTGGAATCCAAAGATGGCAACAGTCACATGACTTTAAACAAGAAGTTGTCAGCCAAGAAGCATTGAACACTGGTAGTCATGTGGAATTGTCTACCCAAGAGTTTGTGATAGTGAGAGAGACCCAGAGGTCAACACCACAAATTATGAAAAGGGCATCCTTAATGAACTGGGACTTAGTGATCAACATAGATTATACATCGAAAAGGTGGGCACTGTCTGCTATATCATTACAGATTAAAAAAAAAATCAAGGGGGCAGCTGAATGGCTCAGTGGATTGAGAGCCAGACCTAGAGATGGGAGGTCCTGGGTTCAAATTTGACCTCAGACACTTCCCAGCTGTGTGACCATGGACAAGTCCCTTAACCCCCATTGCCTAGCCCTTACCACTCTTCTGCTTTGGAACCAATTCACAATATTGATTCTGAGGCGGAAGGTAAGGGTTTAATTTTTAAAAAAGAAAAGAAAGTTCACACCTCTGAGAAAAACATGATCAGGAGATCAGAAGGATGAACTAGAAGCTCACCATCTTTTATAAGTTATAAGTTAACATATTATCATTTTACAAATTTAGACTACAAAAATTTTTCTTGAAAATTTAGCCATAAAGTTGTGTGAGAACCAGATCCTTATCAAAGCTAAAGTTGTTGCTAACCATTGCTTAGACACAGATAGAAGATCATTTTTTAAATAGCTCTCACCATGTTGAACACTCAGAATCTTGAAACTAAATGAAATGGAAAGCTTTCAAAATAGAGAGACCCAAGGGCAAGTAGGTGGTTCATGGGATTGAGAGCCAGGCCTAGAGACATGAGGTCCTGAGTTCAAATCAAGCTTCAGATACTTCTTTTATTTTTTTTTAAACCCTTACCTTCCATCTTGGAATCAATATTCTGTATTGGTTCCAAGTGTGGTAAAAGCTAGGCAATGGGGGTTAAGACTTGCGCAGGGTCACACAGCTGGGAAGTGTCTGAGGCCAAATTTGAACCTAGGACCTCCCATCTCTAGGGCTGACTTTCAATCTACTGAGCTAACCAGCTGCTCCCTCATATACTTCTTAACCATGAGTCCTCGGGCAAGTCACTTACCCTTATTGCCTAGCCCTTACCACTCTTCTGCCTTGGGACTAATACTTAGACTTGTTTCTAAGATAGAAGTAAGGATTTAAACAAATAGCAAGATGCAAGGAAAAGATCAAAACTATGTAGGAGCAGAACAAGTTGAACATTCTATTTGTTATTTTAACTGCTACTGAAAATGTCCCAAGTAGGCTCTGTATTCTTTCTCATAAGTCTCTTAGGAATGTCCTGGATTATTATATTACTAAAATTTCTAAAAGAATAGAAAGTACATATTCATATGACTTTCACATTGCATTTCCACCCAAATCTATGAGGCAGATAGCATGAGTAGTAGAATTCCCACTGGATTGAGGAATACACTAAAGTCTCAAGTAAAGTTACTTATCCAAGGACATTCAATTAGTAAGAGACAAAGCTGAGCTTTTTCTCCCAGTCTAGCATCCTTTCCATTACGGCAACTGAACGCAGAACTAGAGCCAAAGACTTATGAAAGGAAAGAGTTACTTGAGGATGAGCCAGGAGTGACTCTGGGGCAGCCCCATCTATCTCGCCACGATTTGACCACTTTGGATGTTACCAAGTTGACTCCAATTTCTCATGAAGTTATCAGCAGACAAGCCACAATCAATTCAGGTACAATTGGTCATGTAGCACATGGAAAGTCATTAGTAGTAAAAGCTCCTTCTGGACTTCACACTGTCTGATTCAAAAATGAGCTGGAAAGAACCATCACCATTAAATTGGGTTACACTTCTGCTAAGATTTACCAACTTGATGACCTACGTCGTTCTCGGCCAGAGTGTTACAGATCTTGTGGAAGTAGCACTCATATTTTGATGGCTACTATGCCGAACAGTGCAGCAGTCATGAATGCAGCTCTATTTTCTTTTTATTTCTTTTTTATTTTATTATTCCAGGTACTAAAGAAAACTTCAAATCAGTCAGACTTTGTGGACTGTCCTAGTCACGATATTTTGATGACTACTATGCTGAACGGTGCAGCACACATGGATGCAGCTCTGTTATTTTTTATTTTCTTTTTATTTCTTTTTTATTTTATTATTATTATTTTTAAAATTTTATTTGGTCAATTTCAAACATTATTCCTTGGTTACAAGAATCACATTATTTCCCTCCCTCCCCTCCTCCCACCCTTCCCCCAGCTGATGCACAATTTCATTGAGTATTATTTGTGTCCTTGATCAGAATCTATTTCCACGTTGTTGATGTTTGAACTCAGATGATCAGTTAGAGTCTATATCCCCAACCATATCCCCTCGACCCATGTAATCAAGCAGTCGTTTTTCTTCTGTGTTTCTACTCCCACAGAGTTTCCTGTGAATGTGGATAGTGCTCTTTCTCATAGATTGCTCCAAGTTGTTCAGGATCACTGCATTGCCACTAATGGAGAAATCTGTTACATTCGATTGTACCACAATGTATCAGTCTCTGTGTATTCTGGTTCTGCTCCTTTCGCTCTGCATCATTTCCTGGAGGTCCTTCCAGTTCACATGGAATCCCTCCAGTTCATCATTCCTTTGAGCACAGGAGTATTCCATCACCAACTCTGTTACTAATAGCTGGCAAGGAGTCTTGTCCTCAGCCTCAGCCTTCTGAGCACTGAGCTGCCATTGAAATCATGAAATTCAAACACATTCTGATTCTCCAGAATAAGACTGATTTATGAAGGAAAGTCAGGCTAAGGAACAATATGAACACATCCTTGCATTTGTACAGGGTACAATTGCAGAGGGAGCTCCCATTATTCTAATTTCTGCTCCGCTGAAGTATAATATTGAAGTTGTTTGTGAATATACAGTAAAGAAAATTCCAGAACCCCAAGAGACTGTACTTCAGAACCCAGACTTATTGTTAATAAGGTTAACCTTTTGAGGTCAACAAGCCCAGTTGTGAAGCTGATGATCTTAAGGGTGGGGTGGCTGGTGGTAGTATTCTCCAAGGAGGATGTCTCCAAAGGTGAAGGGAAACTCATGTGTAAGCCAATCTTGTCCCAAATTGGATCACTTCTTGCAGAGCGTAATGACCTGCAGTAGGCTGCTCCTGGAGGCCTTATTGGGGTTGGAACAAAAATTGAGCTGACAGAATGGTGGGACAGGTTCTTGGTGCAGTTGGAGCATTGCCTGAAATCTTTACAGAACTGGAAATTTCCTATTTCCTGCTTGGAAGACTTTTAGGAGTGTGTGCGTACTGAAGGAGACAAAAAAGCAGTGCAAGTGCAAAAATTGTCCAAGAATGAAGTGCTCGTGGTGAACATAGGCTCCTTGTCTACTGGAGGAAGCGTCGGTGCAGCAAAGGCTGATTTAGGCAAAATTGTTCTTACTAATCCTGTCTGCATAGAAATTGGAGAAAAAAATTGCCCTTAGTGGAAGAGTTGAGAAACATTGGCTTTTGATTGGCTGGGGTCAGCTAAGAAGAGGCCTTACAATCAATCCAATGGTAGATGCTGATTAAAGAATGACCACTTGAATCCCTAACTTTGGCTGAAGAGAAAGATTCCATTTACATCTAGGGGTATATTTTCAGAGCAATAATGGGGAATTAATTTTTTAGTTCATTACATTTGGTAAACACTGGTTAGTTTTCTCATTCCTTTTGATGACAATTTAACATCTGGTGTTAAAATACTACTCAGTGTCTACAATAAATGTAAAAATTGGCGTAATGGTGGATTTGTTCCACATGTTAGCAGAAATGAATCATTCTCATGCTACATGTCTAATTTATACATCAGCGCAGGTTTGAAATTAATAAACAGGGGACAGCTGGGTAGCTCAGTGAATTGAGAGTCAGGCCTAGAGACGGGAGATCCTAGGCTCAAATCTGGCCCTTAGACACTTCCCAGCTGTGTGACCCTGGGCAAGTCACTTGACCCCCATTGCCTAGCCCTTACCACTCTTCTGCCTTGGAACCAATACACAGTATTGACTCCAAGATGGAAGGTAAGGGTTTAAAAAAAAAAAAGAAATTAATAAACAATGCAAGTTTGAAATTAAGATATGTTTACAACAGTCAAAACAGCTTTATTGTCATACATTTAACAAAACTGTTTGAAATAAAGTTTTTCTTATTTTTTCATTGTTCTTTTAAATAGCCCAGGCCTCAAAAATTGTTTAAACAGTAAAATGCTTAAAAGAAATAAAACTTGTTTTGAAGACCAGGAAAAAAAAAGAGTTACTTGAGAAACTAGAGAAGTTTCTGGGGAAAATCAGTTGATAAAATAAGTCTAAAGACCTAGATGACTTGCAAGATAGAGACTATAGAAATTGGCCACAGATGGTATAATGGTAACCTAATAGAGCAGTATTCCCTGCATCCAGTGAACAGCAAGTTATAAAATGCAGGGGAAAGCTCATAATCTTTCCTTGAGATGGGATCATTTTTGATTTCCTCAAAGTCTTAAGGTCTTTGTGGAATGTGGCATACTCTGCAGAGTGGGAAGAGAGGAGGTAGTTTGTCACCAGATTATCTGATCACTCAGCCTCTGGGAGTTATTTCCATCATGGGGTATGGAGGTACTTGACAGCCAATCCCCCTCTCCTTCCTGCTGAGTATGGTGGGTAGAAGGTAAGAGGAAGAAGAAAGATCAGAAGAAATTAGATGGAGAGTGAAAAATTGCTTGAAAATGACCCAGTTGCACTTAGAAGCAATTAATATGGAGTAAGGAAAGAGCATAAAATGTAATCGATAAAAAAGGGAAACTTGGCGGTCGTGTGTTTATTCTTCTCCAGTCTATGTTGTTCACACACGTCTTTAGTCATAGTCGGGGCATGATGGACTCTAGAGATCCAAGCTGATATTTCTAATTTTCTCGGCATCTCATGATCAATATGGGATGGGAATACCATACCATACTCAGGCCATCTGCTAACCTTAACTCTACCCTAACTCCAAAGATAACCTCATGGATATCCTGCCTGAGAGAAGGTACAGATTTACTTCCATGACCAAGAAGGAAATCATTGAGAAATTACGGTATGCTGCCCTATCGCTGAATCAAATTTTCATGAGTTGGCTATTGGTCAGGTTATCACCATTGATTGATCATGTCATTCCTTTGCTTACAAAGGCTTCAGATGTTACCTTTTGGCTCCAGAATCATATATTGACTCCTTTGATTGACATTTAAAAAAACTCTCATCTACCCTCTTAGAATCAATACTAAGGCAGAAGAGCAGTAAGGGCTAGGCATTTGGGGTTACATGACTTGCCCAGGGTCACACAGCTAGGAAGTGTCTAAGGCAAGATTTGAACCCAGGATCTCCCATCTCCAGGTGGGGCTCTCTATCCTCAGAGCCACCTAGCTGCCTCCTTTAAACTTTCACAGTCTGTCTCCAATTATTTTCTCTCCAGCCTGATTCTATATTATTGCCCTCCTCTCATAAACACTATGTTCCTGAAAAGCCTGCCAATTTGATGTTATGCCTGCCTTTTTATCTTCCACCTTCATGAGTTTGCACCTATTGCTTCCCCTTCCTCCAGTTTCCATCTTTCCACTCATGCCTATAATATACTTATTTCTTTTTTCCACCTCTTGGAATCCTTAGGAATTTTGACTCAGTTCAAGTGGCACCTTCTGCATTGACCACTAGATGGCGCGATGGATGCACATTGTCCTGGACTTGACCAGTTCAAATCTGATCCAAGGCAAGCAAATCACTTAACATTTCTCAGTCTCAGTTTCCCCATCTGTAAAATGGGGATGATGATAGCACATAATTTCCAGGATTGCTGGGAGGATAAAATGAGAGAACATCTGCAAACCACCATAGAAATGCTAAACTGCTATGATTATGATTATGATTATGATTTCCTAATCCCGGGCAGATCCATGACTTTGTATCGATTTCCGATTCACTTATTTGTATCTCTTTGCTAGCGTGCTCTCTGAAGGCAGAGCTACATTTTGTTCTTGTCTTCATATAACCATCCCTGATACAGAATCGAGGCTTAGTAAATGCTTGTTGAGTTGGTGAAGGCTCAGGTGCCAGAAGCTCTCTCCTCACCCACTTTCTTAGGTATGTGGAATCCGGTGCGAGCCATGAAACCACCTTCAGCTTCCCCATAAAGCCTGATGCTGATCTCTGGGTGACAGACAGTATCTTCATGCCTGATGGCCCGACCGTATTCTTTCCTCATTGCTAAGAGGATGCACAGGGGATTGCTGCCCTGTGCCCAGAGCAGGGAACATTAGGATCATGAAAGAACTCAGTGGGCATTGAGGATTCAGTCCTGGGCTCCCTGGTCACCCCCCTGGGCGTGTTGATGAATAGACAGTCATAGCATGAATCTGGACTCTCCAGTGCCCATCCCAAATGCTTCCAAATGGACTTTTGTCAGAGGGAGACTCGGGACAATCTAGTAGACATCGCCATGATTTTAATTTATTTATTTGTGGCTATTTGACTCAGGAGTAAACAAAAAACACAACAGAATGATGAAGTTGTCAAGCCATAGAAATCTGTTAGACTGGTTGAATGACCAGTACAGTGTGAATGGCAAACTGTCAGCCTGATTCACACTTGGTATAAACACTATCTTGAAAGAGAAGCCAGGGGGCATCTGGGTGGCTCAGTGGATTGAGAGTCAG
This sequence comes from Monodelphis domestica, assembly GCF_027887165.1. Taxonomy (NCBI): domain Eukaryota; kingdom Metazoa; phylum Chordata; class Mammalia; order Didelphimorphia; family Didelphidae; genus Monodelphis; species Monodelphis domestica. The sequence goes on along the minus strand of NC_077232.1, from coordinate 41,994,753 downwards.
GTCCAGAGATGGGAAGTCCTGGGTTCAAATCTGACCTCAGACACTTCCTAGCTGTGTGACTCTGGGCAAGTCACTTTACTTGTCTTATTTAAGTCTTTATCACTCTTCTGCCTTGGGACCGAAATACAATATTGATTTTAAGAGAGAAGGTAAGGGGGGCAGTTGGGTAGCTCAGTGGATTGAATGTCAGGCCTAGAGATGGGAGGTCCTAGGTTCAAATCTGGCCTCAGACACTTCCCAGCTGTGTAACCCTGGGCAAGTCACTTGACCCCCATTGCTTAGCCCTTACCACTCTTCTGCCTTGGAGCCAATACACAGTATTGATTCCAAGATGGAAGGTAAGGGTTTAAAAAAAAAATAAATTAAAAAAAGAGAGAGAGAAGGTAAGGTTTAAAAAAAAAAAGAAAGAGAAGCCAAAGTCCTTTTGACAGATACACCTCAAGGCCATGTAGCTTTCATCACATCTGTGTTGGAAAGGACCTGAAAACTAGCCAAGCCTTTCCTCAATTTATTGCCCAGTTGAGGAGGAAATTGAAAAAATGGCTTGGGACTTAACCACAAAAATACAATATAAATGTAGTAAAAGAATTGAAGTTGAAAGAGATATGGACTGACAAAAATAGGAACTACTTTATCTAGAAATACTTTAACTAGAAAGTTCTCTCATGTTAGACTTGAGTTTGAATCCTACTTCAGACCCTTACTAGTTGTGGGACTGCGGCAAATCATTTCAAACTCTCTGAGTCTCAGCTTCCTTGTCTGTAAAATGAGGGAGGAGGACTTGATGGTGTCTGCCAGCTCAAAAGTTATGATACAACAATGCTGCCTGATACATTTTAGGGCCAGTGATCAAAATACCAAAAAAATCATCGTGAGAGCTAGAGGGTTCAGGAGTAGGCTAAGGTGATCTGCTAAGGAAGCTAGTTTCTTCTTCGGAGAGTGACCCCAGGTTTATTTGGGCTGGACGTTAGCTCTGATAGCTAGGAAGATATCTTATGGGGAGAGAAGGAGATCCTGAAGCTTTGGCCAATGATTGTGAGCATTTTTGCCTTTGGTTTGGTAAAATGGTTGACTGTGATGGGAAGGAAGAAGATTTTTGACAGCTTCAACTTACTCAAAAGACAATTCCCTTCTTTAAAAACTATTGGTGGAAGCAGCTGGGTGGCTCAGTGGATTGAGAGCCAGGCCCAGAGATGGGAGGTCCTGGGTTCAAATCTGGCCTTAGGCACTTCCTAGCTGTATGACCCTGGGCAAGTCACTTAACCCCCATTGCCTAGCCCTTACCACTCTTCTGCCTTAGAACCAATACACAGTATTAATTCTAAGATGGAAGGTAAGGGTTTAAAAATAACAACTATTGGTATTGCTCTTTTTGTGGTGGCAAAGAATTGGAAATTGAGGGGATGTCCATCACTCAGAGAATGGCTGAACAAATTGTGGCACGTGTTGGTGATGGAATACTATGGTGCTATAAGAAATGATGAACAGGATGATTTTAGTAAAAGCTGGAAAGATCTGCAGGAACTGATGCAGAGTGAAAGAAACAGAACCAAGAGAACAGTGTATACAGTAACAGCAATATTGTACGATGATCAACTGTGAAAACTTGGCTGCTCTCAGCAGTGCAATGACCTGGGACAATCCTGAAAGATTTATGGTGGGAAATGCTCTCCACCTCCAGAGAAAGACTGTTGGAGCTGTCTTTCCCATCAGTGTACTTATGGCTTTATTTGGGGGTTTGGGTTACATATGAGTTTGCTCTTACAACAATGACCAATATGGAAGTGAGTTTTGCCTGACAATAAAAATTAATTAATTCATTTTAAAAACTATCTTTTTGTTTTGTTTTGTTTTTATATCATCCTCATTCCCAAAGATATCCCTTTTACCAGCCATCCCTTGTTTCAAAGATTAACTAAGAGAAAAAAAAAAACATTCAGCAAAATTAATCGGGACAGCTAGGTGGTGCTAGAGATAGAGTACCAAGACTGGAATCAGGAAGACTCATCTTCATGAGTTCAAATCTGGTCTCAGACACTTACTAGATATGTGACCATGGGCAAGTTGCTTGAATCTGTTTGCTTCAGTTTCTTCATCTGTAAAATTAGTTGGAGAAGGAAATGGCAAATATTTGCCAAGAAAATCCCAAAATTGGATCATGAAGAGTTGGACTTGACTAAAATGACCAAACAACAACAATCAACTGAATTTGACAGTCTAGGTGGTATTTCCACACTCATAGTTCTCCACCTCTCCAGTAAAGGGAGAGAGGTATTTTTCCTCATTTCTTCTTTGGAGCAAGCTTTGTCAATACAATTATATAACATTAAGAGTTTTTGTCTGTTTTGTTCTTTTCAGTTAAACTGTTATCGTTGTTATAGATGCTATTTTCTAGCTTCTTTTTTATTCTTCACTTTATATGAATGCACATAAAATTTCCCATGCTCCTCTGTATTCTCCATAATAGTCTGTTACATTCATGTACCATGATTCGGTTGTGGTACAACTTCCTGATCAATACACATCAATTTCTTTGCTACTACAAAACATCCTGCTACAAATACTTTGATATTTGTAAGGCCTTTCTTTTTTCTCTGACTTCCCTGAGCTATGTGCCTAGCAGTGAGATTTCTGAGTGAAAGGGTAGTTGGGAAGGTTTCCTTTTGAGCTGGAATGGTGCTTTGGTGGTAGTAGCATTTCTTGTATCTGGGGAGGATGTCTAACCTTCGAATATTCAGATTTCACCTCTGACTATTTCCAAGTCAAGCTACCTCTCTCAGCCTCAGTTTCCTCACCTGCAAAATTGGGATTAATTACCCCCGTGATATCTACTTCTTAGGGCTATTGTGAGGAATGGGCGAGATAAAATGTTTTGCAATCTATGAAGATCTAGACAAATGTCAACCATTTTAATTTGCCTTCTATTCAGAGATTCCCAAGCCAAGAACACTGGGAACAAATGGGTCTGTTCCAAAATGGCTTTGTGATTCTATAGGAAGCCCCAGTTCTTGGGAACAGGGAGACAAGCAGAGCATAGGTGATTCTGATCTCCACCCTTGAGTCCAGGTCTACTGCTATGTGACACAAGACACATTCTTGATTGAGGAAATTATTGGAAGTAGCTGCTAGGCTTGCTCCAGAACAGACGCATCTGCATGGAAGGCATTCCTATGTCTGTGGAGCAGAGCAGACAGCATCAGTGAGGCACCTTTTAAGAAAGAGTCTAAATCTAGTCTAGGCTGAGTAATTTCAGCACATTTAACATAAATGCATTATAATGACTTCTATATTCCAGTAACAAGAATACAGAGACAAAAATAATCAAAAAGCTTATATTCATTGAAAGGGGATACAACATGAATGAATGAATGAATGAATGGACATTTTTTAAAGTGCTTACCACTTATAAGCATAATGTTAAGCATTGGGGATATAGAGAGGAAAATAAGACAGCCCCTGTTCTCAGGGAGGTCATACTTTCTTTGGGCATTGAGCTAGAGGATAATTGGAAAGGTCCTCATGTCTTAAAAGTCCAGTGGAAAGGCAGATGACAAAGACCAGAAGTCTTTAGAGTATGTTAGGATCTTCTCCCCAAAGTTTTGAAAGCCTTGCTCCAGGGGATTGACCCACCATTACTGTAAAGGCAGGAGTGGACCTAAGGGTTGGGGATTCTGGTTGCCCTCTGGGAAGATGGAAATGAGTTATTAGTGTTTGACCAGGAGGTAAAAGGAGAGGGGTGCTATTGACAGGAAGGTTGGGGAAGGAGTCTGGGTGGGCTAGGGAGGATGCCTGGCATGTCTCATTCAGCTGGAGCTCTAGTAAGTCTGGGTAATTTGAGGAAAAAGTACCAACAACTAGAGTGGGAAGACAGGATCAGAAACAACTTCAGAGATGATGGGATACCTGAGTACCTTGAAGAAAGAGAATGCTGAAAGATGGAGATGAAGAGAGAATGCACTGCAGGTAAAGTAGGCAGGCTGTGTGATACTCTCTTCTCTATCAGGTACAGGTACGATGGCCTACTATTTCTTGAAGATGACATTCCATCTCTCAATTTCCACCACCATTCCTTTACCCTTGTTGTCCCTCTTGCCTGGAGTGCTCTTCTTCCTTTATTCCACTTCTTGGATCCCTTGGCTTCTAGCATGAATCAGCTAAAACTTTATCTTCTGCAGGAGGTCTTTCCTAGTCACTCTGACTTCTAGCTTTTCCCCTTCTAAGATCACTCCCCAAATACTCAGTATATATCTTGTAGGTACCTAGACTGTGTGTATTGTATGTGTGCATGTATTGTGAATCTTAAAACTGCTCAGACTCTACTTCAGAAGATTTGATAAAGCTATTCCCCATTTTCTACAATGGAAGTACTTAGTCAGGAATGTATTGAGAACTTTAAAATTACTCCACCCTACTCAGACAGTGACTTAGGGGAAGACAAAGTTGCAAAATTCCTGACTGAACAATGAAAAGTCCCCAACTCATACTTACAGTGAAGCAAAAACCCTAAGCTAGGTGGTATATTTTAGATCTAATACAGAAAGGTGATAAGTACCTATAAAGGTTAAATTAATCATAAAAAGGTCAAGCAAATTACAAAGGGCAAGCTTAGCAAAGAGATGTGAAATACTCAGAAGATAGAATCTAATCAGAGAAGGTGATAACAAAAGAAGTTGTGAACTAAAAATAGACAGTCCTGGGGAAAAACATCTACTGTGATTGGTAGATGTGAAAATTTAGGGGCGGTGACATAAAAGAAAATTCTCTTTAAAAGGAAGTCAGGAGTTCAGAGGAGGGTCTCTGAACTTAGTTGGAGTTTGGAGTTAGTTTGAAGGAGCTGGGTCTCTGAACTGAGTTCAGGAGTTGAGGATTTCAGTGAAGGACTGGAAATTTGCTTTAGGATGATCTTGTGGTAAGTGATAAAAGACTGACTAGTCTCTCTTAAGGCTACTATTCCTACTATTTTTTCTTTCTCTCTCTCTCTCCCTTCCCTCAAATTCCTTCATTTGTATTAATTAAAATCTCCATAAACCCAGCTGACTTTGGTATTTTCAAATTTGGGAATTTTTCCCATGGCAACCACTTATTTTTTATTTAAATCAAGACACTAAAAATTATCTTTACAGTTTTGACAATTCAGAGTCTTGAAATCCACATTTTCTTGGTTACAGTATGCACAGGTCATTTCCAAAGCTCCTTGAGGGAAGAGACTATTTTGACCTTTACTTGTATTTACGTGTATTACTATAATACTCTGTATTAGCTCAGTGCCTGGCACTTAGTAAAGTCTTAACAAGTGCTTTTTTGGGTTAATGGAGGTGGCTAATAGAATGCAGAATACAAGGAACAGCTATTAATCTAGTTTGACATCATGGACATAATATGGAACAAGACTAGAAACAAAGGTTGGAGTGAGACTGGGGAAGAGGGAAGTCTTTTTTTATATTTTTAACTGATATCCCTTTTTAATTTTTAAATTTTTATTTATAATATTTTTCCTTGGTTACATGATTCATGATCCCTTCCTTCTCCCCCTCCCCCAAAGCCGACAATCAGTTCCACTGGTTTATACAAGTATCATTGTTCAAAACCTATTTCCATGTTATTCATTTTTGCATTAGAGGGCTTCTTTAACATCAAAGCCCTAATCACATCCCTATCACACTATGTGGTCAATCATATTTTTTTCTAACACATTTCTGGTTTCACAGTTCTTTCTCTGGATATCGATAGCATTCTCACTTGTTCCTCTGGATTGTCCTGGATCATTACAGTTTACTACTAGTAGAAAAGTCCATAACATTCAATTGTACTACAGTGTATCAATCTCTGTGTACAATGTTCTCTGCTGGGAGCCATCAGGCCACAATGTCCTGACAAGGTCACACGTGGTAACCAAGAAGTCACAAAGTGGCTCTTTGGCAAAATGGAATTGCCCATTCAGTCCCCTCTGCATGACTTCTCCCATTAACATCCCTTACTAATAGAATTGATATGATTCTTATTCTCTCCCTAATCTTAGAAGGAATAATATAAGAGCAAAATACTTGCACTGTATTTCCCCAAAATACCACCAAAAGATCAGACTCTCAAGTCCAAACCCAAAAGACCATAATGGGTTAACTTTTACTTAGGTACATAATTCCCGGCAAGCCTGGAATCTCCCCTACTCCCCTACACAGAAACTTATTCTCCTAAATCCAACAGATAAATCAATCATAAAGGCCCATACAAAATGTACAAGTACACCAAGCTTTACCATGCTTCAGTGACTCAATTTCATCAACCAGAAACTCCCCTTAGTAGAAACTCCCTGCTAACCCTGAGAAATGATCAACATAATAATTAATCTGAATTGTGTTCTCAGTACATCTCTGATCTCTCAACCCCAATGTTATGATTGTTGAATTGTCTTTAAGAATTTCTGATTATTTCTTTCTATTAAAAGTAATAAGCAAATTTCCTTGATTGTTTATAAGCCTAGACTCCTCACAGGTTAATGAAAAAATTAAGGCATCTATGACAAAATCATTTATCTTGTGTGGAACCTTTATTCTGTCAAGAATCTGTAATCACAATACAAAAATATAGAATGACCTCAGAATGTTAATCAAGTGATTTGTTAAAAGTTAATGTATCACTTTTCCAATTATCTTTTCTTGAATATATCTGTTGAAAGATGTATTTGTGTGCCAAGAAAATGGGTATAAAATAAAGACCAGATCTGGGCATGGCAGAGCAGCCACCAGATGCAAAGCTTGCCTCTGGCTGACTTATATGCACAGCTGTCTTCCATTTTTTATGTTTTTGTCCTAACTGTTCATTCACCTGAGGGGAACTCCTGGAGTCTGGAGTGGGACTGGACCTGGCTCACGACAGTTCTCCTGGTTCTGCTCCTTTTACTCTGCATCAATTCCTGGAGGTCTTTCCAGTTCTCATGGAATCCCTCCAGCTCATCATTCCTTTCAGCAAAATAATATTCCATCACCAACATACACCACAATTTATTCAGCCATTCCCTAATCGATTTTCCCATTTTTTTTGCCACTACAAAGAGCGTGGCTATGAATATTTTTGTATGCCTTTTTCTTTATTATCTCTTTGGGTTATAAAATCAGCAGTAGTGTGGCTGGATCAAAGGGTAGGCATTCATTGAAAGTCCTTGGTGCATAGTTCCAAATCAGGAAGAGTGAAGTCTTAAAGGCCTAATGAGTTTCCATTTTATCCTAGAAGTAATAGGGAGTTACTGGAAGCTTTTAATTGCCTCTTTACCTTGGATACAGTTCTTTTGTTTGTTGCTATAATACCATCTCATCAGCTCATGTCATCTTCTAGAACACTTAATGGTTTAAAAAATATTTTCTTCCCACCAAACCTTTGAGTCAGGTTATATGTGTGCATGTATGTATAGGCCATTTCAGAATAATTGCTGATATTTGACAGATGCTCAGAGGGGAAGAAATGATTGCCCAAGGTAACCATAGCTGGGAAGTAGAGGTCAGGATTCAAATTCAGCTCATCTAGCTGCAATAGTACTTTCTCAGCCACATTGCCTTGCTACTCTGAACATGGGATGATCACCCCAAGGATATTAGTCCTTCTTTAGTCTTTGGTTTATGCACAGGGGAGTGCACTCCAAGAAGAAACTATATAAATGTGAGTCATAAAATGACTTGCCAAGACTGCAAAAGATCTGGTATACCAGTGGACAGCAAGTTTGCAGTGGGTTCAAAGAACTATCCTGTAGTGAAAACATGTAAATAGGAATATAGCCTGCCATCCAGTTCCAAGCTCAATAATACAAAATGAATGAGGCTCCACTGTGGCCAAAACAAAATGGAAAAGAAAGGAAGAGATTTCCAGAATGAGATCAGTGGGACAAGATAGAAGATGTGTATATAGTATGGTAATTAGTTTCCACTCAAGACTGCCTTGCAGACAAAAGTTATGGACACTGGGGCTTTACCAGGAAGCTGTGACTTGCCAAGAAAAGGTGGTTGGACAAATTACTGTCACCTCAAGATAACAGGGGTAAAGTGTTGATGAAAAGCCCCCAAGAATTGATCCCCAGAGGCAACAATAAGGCTTAGAGAAGAGGTAATTAATTAATCATGAGAATTAGCCATAAGCTCTCAACTACAAACTTGGTTATGTTTCTCTCACAATAGTTCTTCCTTCCTTCCTTCCTTCCTTCCTTCCTTCCTTCCTTCCTTCCTTCCTTCCTTCCTTCCTTCCTTCCTTCCTTCCTTCCTTCCTTCCTTCCTTCCTTCCTTCCTTCCTTCCTTCCTTCCTTCCTTCCTCCCTTCCTTCCTCCCTCCCTTCCTCCCTCCCTTCCTCTTTCTTTCTTTCTTTCTTTCTTTCTTTCTTTCTTTCTTTCTTTCTTTCTTTCTTTCTTTCTTTCTTTCTTTCTTTCTTTCTTTCTTTCTTTCTTTCTTTCTTTCTTTCTTTCTTTCTTTCTTTCTTTCTTTCTTTCTTTCTTTCTTTCTTTCTTTCTTTCTTTCTTTCTTTCTTTCTTTCTTTCTTTCTTTCTTTCTTTCTTTCTTTCTTTCTTTCTTTCTTTCTTTCTTTCTTTCTTTCTTTCTTTCTTTCTTTCTTCTACCTGGCTGCCCCTGTGATGCTCTTTCTTTTGGGAGGCCAAGAACTAACTCACAGGAGAAAGTGGCTTCTTGTTCTTAAAAAAGGGATCTTTTGGATCCATTGATATACCATCAATAGAGGGGGGAAGCAATAAGGGTCAGAGGAGGAAGAGATAAGTGGTTAGTGCCATCCTAAAGAATTCTGCCAGGCCCATACTTGGAATGAACCAACAGACAGCTCTTTGAATACTATGGACAAGTGTGAGGTGAGAGGCAAGACAAAGAAGGAAGAAAGGAGAGAAACAATATTTGAGCAGATAAAATTACAATGACATGATAAAGAGAGGGCAGAATTCAACTATTTTCTTTTGCCCCCAAAGAATACTCTTCAGAGGAGGAAGGAAAAAAACAAGTTAAGAGAAAGTGAAAACATTTGTTAAGGGTATGTCAGGTGACAGAAGGGTGCTAGGTGCCTTAAGTGAGTTCCTTTCTCCAGGTCTGGATGAACTACATTCCAGGGTACTGAGAGAAGTGGTAGACGTTATGCCTGAGCTGATGTCAGTGATCTTTGAAATGTCTTAGAGGATGGGTGAATTGAAGAGATTCTCAAGACCGGAGAAGGGCAAGCATCATTTTGATTTTTTTAAAAGGGAGAAGGATAGGGCACACATTCTAGACCAGTGAGATTGGCTTTGGTTTCTGGCAAAATTATAAAACGCTGCTGGCTTGTGAGAATTTAGAAAGGAAAGTGCTGATCCTTTAGATTGGGTCTCTTAACCCTGTTTGTGTCCTGGACTCCTCTGCTAATCTTGGGGGAGCCTATGGGCCTCTTCCCAGAATTATGCTTTGAAATAAATAAAATAAAACATATAGACTACCAAAGAAACCAATTAGATTGAAATCATTATTATTAAAATACTTTTTTTTTCAGGGGCAGTTAGGTGGCTTAGTGGATAGAGAGCCAGTTTTGGAGATTGGAGGTCCTAGGTTCAAATATGACCTCAAACCCTTCCTAGCTGGGTGGCCCTGGGCAAATCTCTTAAATTAAACTGCCTAGCCCTTACCTCTCTTATTAATTTCAAGACATAAGGGGTGGGGATGGGAGTTTAAAAAATAAGTTTAAGCAGACTTCAGATACTTTCTAGCTGTATGACCCTGGACAAGTCACTTAACCCTGTTGACTTCAGTTTTCTCATCAATAAAATGATTCTAGCATCTTTGCCAAGAAAAGCCCAAATGAGGTCATGAAGAGTCAGACACAATAAAAAACAAAACAAAACAAAATAAAACAAGACAAAAAAAAAAACAAGTTTACAGACCCTAGTTCAAGAATCCCTGCATTAAATCTGGTAACACCAAACATTGGTTATTGCACACTAACAATTATTTTTTGGACAGAGTTAAGATCCTCAACTTATAGATCTAGCAGAGCACTGTTTAAGCAAAGCCTTAGACAAATTCTTTCATTTTATCATGTGACAAGATAGAGTGATGTGGGCTAGAGGATAATGGGTATAGGTAGGGGATTTCATACATTCTGAATGATCAGACCCAAAGAGTGGCCATTCATGGATTCCTGGGAGTGAAGTCTTTGGTGGAGTACTCAAGGCAACTCTAGCTTGGCTTTGTGTTATTTAACAATTCTATTAATGGCTTGAATGAAGACATAGATGGCAGCAAATTTGCAAGTGACATAAATATGGGAGAGATAACCAGGGTGACTAAGTGGTACAGTAAATAGAGTGCTGGACCTAGAGCTGGGAGTCTAAATCTGGTCTCAGACATTTACTAGACATGCATCCCGGAGCAAATCACTTCACCCTGTTTCCCTCAGTTTCTTCATTAGTAAAATGAGCCAGAGAAGGAAATGGCAAATCACTCTAGTATCTTTGTCAAGAAAACCCCAACTGGGGTCACGAAGAGTCAAATATGACTGAAACAACTAAACAACACAATTATAAAATAAGGGAAATGCCACTAGAAACAGTTAATTTGGAACAAAAGATCATGGAGTTTGAATGGATTACAACTTTGTTGAATCTATAGTCTGGCTTTCTCAGTCCTTCCATTACAGAAGGAGTCTTCACCTATGTCTTCTTGTCCTTTGCAAGTATCATTAATATCCTCCCAAAATCCTTCAGAGAGACCTGGTCACAGTGTCAAAGGTCTTCAACTGTGAACTCTTTGGTCACTGGACAAAGACCTCCCTTTTATTTATTTGTTTGGAAATTTTCATTTAATTAATTAATTAAGAATATTTTTCCATGGTTATATGATTCATGTTCTTCTCTTCCCTCCCCTCCCTCCACCTCCCTCTTATAGCCAACACGCAATTCCACTGGGTTTAACATGTGTCATTGATCCAGACCTATTTCCATATTATTGATACTTGCACCAGGGTGATCATTCAGAGTCTACATCCCCAGTCATAGCCCCATTGACCCATGCGATCAAGCAGTTGTTTTTCTTCTGTGTTTCTACTCCCACAGTTCTTCCTTTGGATGTGGGTAGCATTCTTTCTCAAAAGTCCCTCAGAATTATTCTGGATCATTGCATTGTGTTGTTGCTCAATTGTTTCAAATCCATCCAACTCTTAATGACCCCTTTTGGTTTTTCTTGGAAAAGATATTGGAGTGGTTGGTCATTTCCTTCTACAGCTCATTTTACAGATGAGAAAACTGAGGCAAACAGGGTGAAGTGACTTGCCCAGGGTCACACTGTTAGTATCTGAGGCCAGATTTGAAGTTTTTCTTACTCTAGACCTCAAATTCTGTCCACCTTGCCACCTGATAGAAGGTATAGCAAAAGTGATTTGCTAATGCAAGGCAAACACTAAGCACCATTTGGGTTCCTTTTCAATTGTGTGAAGGGTTTTGAAAACAAACTGATGTTGTCTCTGGGGAGAAGATAAAGCAATGCTTTCTGTAGAAATAGCTGCCTAAAAGTGATACGGGAGAAATGAGGGGTATTGGGAAGATCTGCACATTTGTAGTTCAAAGGATGAAGTGCTAGACTTTGCTCTGTAAAATCAGGGAGGAGAGCAGATGATCTCTAAATTTGCCAGGAGTGAATCCTAAAAGAATACTGTAGATTCAGTTCCAGATTGTTTAGTTATGTCCAGCAGGGGACAGCCTTGTTACTCTTGTGTTTTAATCCTGAGTGGCATTCTCATTCTCTCTCTCTCTCTCTCTCTCTCCTTCTGTCTTGAAATAAATACTATATATTGGTAGAAGAGTGGAAAGGGTAAGGTGTAAGGGCTACACAATGGGGGTGAAGTGACTTTCCCAGTGTCAAGCAGCGACAATGAAGATATTCTTTGGCATTCCTAAGGTCAAAGAAGATGCAAAAAGCAGTAGATTAAATGGAATCTCTGATCCAGATCCCCAGACACAGGAATACACAGTAATTCTCCCTAATATATAGGAATTGGGTCCTTTCTATTCTAGGGCCCTCATTTAATACAGCATATATATGAAAAACAAATTTTCACAATTATGCTAAAATCTGCAAGTTATGAAAACTTATGTAGAAATTTATTGCATGTAGTTAGAAAAAAATTAATTCAAATCAAATAAATAAATAAATAGAAATAAAATCCCCAAGTTATCTTCCTCCTTCCCTTTCCTCCCCACACTAGAAGGCATCATGTGAAAAAAAAAAATATATATATATATCTTTGTTTGGCTTATTCAGTTCTTTCTCTAGAGGTGCACATATACAAGTCATTCTTCAAACAATATTTTTGTTCTCTATGTTCTGCTCATTTCACTCTTCATAATTCCATGTTTTCCCAAAATTAATCAGCTTGTCATTTCTTATGATGCAGTATTATTCTTTTTTGTGTGAAAATTGTATTGAATTAGATGATTTAGAATGTTTTTCCATGGTACAAGACTCATCTTTCCCTCCCCTCCCTACACCCCCTCCCATATCTGACACATAGTTCCATTGGGTTTAACATGTGTCATTGAGCAAGGCCTATTTCCCTATTATTAATATTTTCTCGAGGGTGACCATTTAGAGTCTATGTCCCCAACCATATCCCCATCAACCCATGGGATCAAGCAGTTGTTTTTCTTCTGTGTTTCTGCTCCCACAGTTCTTTCTCTGGATGTGGATAGTGTTCTTTCTCATAAATTCCTCTGCATTATCCTGGATCACTGCATTGCTGCTTGTAGAGAAGTTCATTGTGTTTGATTGTACCACAGTGTATCGATCTCTGTGTATAATGTTCTCCTGGTTCTGCTCCTCTCGCTCTGCATCACTTCCTGGAGGTTGTTCCAGTCTCCATGGAATTCCTCCACTTCATTATTCCTTTGAGCACAATAGTATTCCATCATCAACATATACCACAATTTGTCCAGCCATTCCCCAATTGAAGGGCATCCCTTGTTTTCCAATTTTTTGCCTCCACAAAGAGTGCAGCTATGAATATTCTTGTACAGGTCTTTTTCCTTATTATCTCTTTGGGGTACAAACCCAGCAGTGCTATTGCTGGGTCAAAGGGCAGACAGTCTTTTAGCGCCCTTTGGGCATAGTTACAAATTGCCCTTCAGAATGGTTGGATCAATTCACAGCTCTGCCAGCAATGAATTAATATCCTGACTTTGCCGCATCCCCTCCAGCATTCATTACTTTCCTTTGCTGTCATGTTAGCCAATCTCCTAGGTGTGAGGTGATTACTCAGAGTTGTTTTGATTTGCATTTCTCTGATTATAAGAGATTTAGAACACTTTTTCATGTGCTTATTAATAGTTTTGATTTCTTTATCTGAAAATTGCCTGTTCATGTCCTTGGCCCATTTATAGATTGGAGAATTGATTTTTTGTACAACTGATTTAGCTCCTTATAAATTTGAGTGATTAGACCTTTGTCAGAGGTTTTTGTTATGAAGATTATTTCCCAATTTGTTGCTTCCCTTCTAATTTTGGTTATATTGGTTTGGTTTATACAAAACTTTTTTTTTAACTTAATGTAATCAAAATTATTTATTTTACATTTTATAATTTTTTCTAACTCTTGCTTGGTCTTAAAATCTTTCCTTCCCCAAAGATCTAACAGGCATACTATTCTGTGTTCACCTAATTTACTTTTAGTTTCCTTCTTTATATTCAAGTCATTCACCCATTCTGAGTTTATCTTGGTGTAGGGTGTTAGATGTTTATCTAAACCTAATCTCTCCCATACTGTCTTCCAATTTTCCCAGCAATTTTTGTCAAATAGTGGATTTTTATCCCAAAATCTGGAATCTTTGGGTTTATCATAGACTGTCTGGCTGAGGTCAGTTACCCCAAGTCTATTCCCCTTATTCTCCCTTCTGTCTCTTAGCCAGTAGCATATTGTTTTGATGACTAGTGATTTATAGTACAGTTTAAGATCCAGTACTGCTAGGCCACCTTCTTTCACATTTTTTTCCAGTATTTCCCTTGATATTCTTGATCTTTTGTTCTTCCAAATGAACTTTGTTATTGTTTTTTCTAATTCAGTAAAAAAGTTTTTTGGTGGTTTGATGGATATGGCACTAAATAAGTAAATTAGTTTGGGTAGGATTGTCATTTTTATTGCTTTAGCTCATCCTACCCATGAGCAATTAATGTTTTTCCAGTTATTTAGATCCAGTTTTAATTGTGTGGAGAGTGTTTCGTAGTTGTATTCATATAGTTCCTGTGTTTGTCTTGGTAGATAGATTCCTAAGTATTTTATATTGCCTATGGTGATTTTAAATGGATTTTCTGTTTCTAACTCTTACTGCTGAGATACTGTCTTTTAAATTTTTATTTTCTTTTTGAACTATTTTCCACTTTTCTTGCCATATCTCTTCCATTTTTCTCACTATCTCGGATTTAAAATCTTCTAGAACTTGTGACCAATTTCCATTTTTTCCCTGAAGGTTTGGGGGTGTTTAATCATTTGTCATCTTCTGCTGTCTCTTCTTTAGTCTGGGTTTTTTCTGCATTGAATTATCAAGAGTTAAGGTTTTCTTCTTGTTTTGTGTGTGTTTGTGGATTTTAGTTCCTGGGAGTTGGTGTATTGCCTTGTTCCTTCCTGGTCAGATGACTAATGTGGGTGATCTTTGTATTGGTCTCTGGAGAGATTTTTGCCCTGAGGATATTTTCCCCAGTCCTCAGTAGTGTCCAGCTGCTCTTAGTGGCAGGTCCAGCCTCTAAGAACTTAAAGATTGCCTCACAGAGATCTGGGTGTGGAGTGTCAGCAAGCCTCTGTATTGAGTGTTGGAGAGGTTTTTGCATGAGGACTTTTTTTGGTTCTCTGTGACATTTTTCTGTGAGCCATCCCCTCTCCCCAAGCTCCACACCCTATTTCAATGTTTCCTCAGCCTCTCAATGTTCCAAGTCCAGTTTCTCTTAGGGGTAAGTGTGTGTTGAGCCCAACCAGCCTCTCTCCTAGAACTTAGAAGTTTGTCCCTTGCTTGCTTGGACTCTGGAAAGGTATGTGAAGTGGGGGAGGGGTGATGAACTCATCCCTTGGTGGGGGAAATTTCACCCCCTTTTAGCATGGAAATGCTCTAACTTTGCCCTAACTTCTGTGCTGTGCCATACCATGGAACTCCTTCGCTCGTTTGACCTTGGTTTTATTGTTTTCTTGATCGATGGAGAAGAGAAGAAGAGCCCTGCCTCTACTCTGGATCCATCTCGACCTGGAAGTCTCCTTGTCTTGATGCACTATTATTCTGTCACAATCATATGCCACAGGTTTTTGAGGTCCAATGTATTTGGATCCATTGAATTTAATGGACTGATAACAAAGGAAGTTTTTGCCTGGGAGATGTCTACTGACAAGAGAAGGAGGTCAAACTCTGACCTGGCTGGCTAATGGACATGGATTTTGAGGGGAGAGTGCAGAGTGGAAGTGAAACAACCATTGCACCTTACCCTGAATTCAGCAGCATTTTAGTGTGGTTGCTGTCCCCCTCCCACATCTATATTGCTTTTAAGCTTTACAGTTTTTGTTGAGAGTACCACCATTTTGTAGTCTTTCAGATATACAACTTCTGTCTTACTTTCAACTCCTTATTCTCCCTCACCCCACAAATTCAATTAATTACACATTTTGCTTTTTCTACCTCCATATTTATTATCTCATTCCCCTTCTTAATAGACAGCGAGTGATGCAGTAGATAAAGTACCTGACCTGGAGTCAGGAAGTCTTAAGTTCTAATGTGACTTCAGACACTTACTGCTATGTGACCGGGGCAAGTCACTTAACCTCTGTTTGTCTCTGTTTGTCTCAGTTTACTCAACTGGTGATAAAAACAGCCACCTATTTTGTAGGGTTGTTTTGAGGATCAAATGAAATAATAGTCATAACACATTTACCATAGTAACTGGCACATAGTAATCTCTTTAGAAATTCTTATTACCTTTCCCTTTTATTACTTACCCAGCCATCCCTTGGTTCAGTCCCTCATCACCTGCCATTCACCTCTCACTTCAACTATTTCTATAGCCTCTTAATTAGCTTCAAAGCTCTTCCCACTTCATCCCAACTGCCAACATGGTTCTCCTTGAGTATATATCTGATTAAATAATTTCCTTTCTCAAGAACTCCATTGATTCCCTATTGCCTCTAGGGTCAAATAGAAATGCCTCCATTTGATTTTTAAAACTCATCACAACAATAAAGAAAAAGACTTGTACAAGAATATTCATAGCTGCACTCTTTGTGGTGACAAAAATAATTGGAAAATGAGGGGATGCCCTGCAATTGGGGAATGACTGAACAAATTGTGTTATATGTTGGTAATGGAATACTATTGTGCTCAAAGGAATGATGAACTGGAGGGATTCCATGTGAACTGGAACAACCTCCAGGAAGTGATGCAGAGTGAGAGGAGCAGAACCAGGAGAATATCGTACACAGAGACATCATACACTGTGGCACAATTGAAAGTAATGGACTTCTCTACTAGCACAATGCAATGATCCAGGACATTTCTGAGGGACTTGTGAGAAAGAACACTATCCACATCCAGAGAAAGAACTGTGGGAGTAGAAACCCAGAAGAAAAACAACTGCTTGATCACATGGGTTGATGGGGATATGATTGGGGATGTAGACTCTAAGTGATCACCCTGGTACAAATATCAATAATATGGAAATGGGTCTTGATCAGTGACACATGTAAAACCCAGTGGGATTGCTCGTCAGCTATGAGAGGTGGGAGGAAATAAGGGAGGGAAAGAACATGAATCATGCAAACATGGAAAAATATTCAAAATTAATTAATTAAATAAAAATTTCCCCCAAATAAAAAATGAAACCCATCACAAAACTAGTCCCAATTTACTTTTCTAGCTTCTGCTTCCTATTCTCAGGGGTCTAACCAAACAGGTCTTGCCATTCCTCACATAACACTCTATCTCTCATCTCCAGGCTTTTGCACTGGTCAACCATCATGTCTGGAATGCTCTCACTCTCTGCCTCCATCTTGATGAATCCCTTCTTTGTCTCAAGACTGAGAGCAAGCAATACCTTCCATAGGAAACCTTTCCCAATTACTAGTGCCTTTCCCTTCTAACCTACCTTGTATTTATTCTATTGCTATTTACATATGAACAGATGATCTCCCTGGTAGAATGTAATTCTCTTGAGGGCTGTGGTGATTTCATTTTTGTTTTTTGTCATCAGCACCTCTTAGACAGCTTGTTGATTCATTAGTGTTACTATCACTATTGTTTGTGTGTACATGACTATATGTTATATATGTGTGTAGGTATGTATATGTGTATATATGTGTATTTATGTGTGTTTTCTTTTCTCTTTACTCAGCATCACTTAATATAAGTTTCCCCATGTTTCTCAGTCCTTCCTATTATTTCTTATGGTTCAACAATATTCCATTATGTCTATGTACCATAATATGTTCAGCCATTCCCCAATCAATAGGTACCAATATTGTTGAGAGTATTTTGCTCCAATGATACGTGCTTCTAGAAATGTTTTGGGACTTTTATTTCGGTCATTGGCTTCCATGATGTATGTCTTCAACAGTTGGATGGCAAAACCAAAGGGGCGTAAAGAGCTTTATGACTCCTAATAGTCTTGGGGGACAGTCTGTACAAAGGCAGGATGGTGTGTGCATTACAGGGAGCAATCAGTGGTTATTGTTTGGCTATAAGAAAGCCGGTATGGAGGAGAGTAATGTTCAATAAGCCTGCAAAATCAGGTTGGAGCGAGATTGTGGAAGGCTTTAAATGATGAGCTGAGGAGTCTGTGTTTGGCTCTAAGGCCAAGAGTGAAGCACAGAGGTTTCTTGAGGAGAGGAGTTACATGGTTAGATTGTGCTTTTGTAAGATTATTTTGATTGCTGGATGTAGGGGGTAGGAGAGGTTGGAAGCTGTGAGTCCAACTATAAGGATGCCTTCTGGTGTAAGATGGACAGCACTTAAATAAGGTGGTGGGCCTGGGAATAGTGAATAGAAGGGGAGGAGGGATGTGAGGCCCATTGTGGATATAAAATCTATAAAAGTGAATAACTGATTGGATATGGGGAGTGATGGAGAGGGAAGAGGCACATTCAGCTTTAAAGCTGTCCCAAAGTAGAATGGGTGCCCTTGGGAAATAGCAGATTGTACCTCACTGGAAGTTTGAAAGCAGAGGATGAGTTCTTTTTCAGGAAGGAGTTGACTACTGATGTCCCTTCTAACTCTGAGGTTCTATGGTTGTATCAATTCTAGGGAATCTGATTTCATGTTTCTTTATGTTCTACTGCGTATGTCCTTGCATAGTCATATGCCTAGGACTGTCCACTATAAGCCAATAAGTCTTCTATAAGCCTTCATCATAGAAGTCAGGATAGTGAAGACATTGGGTCACAAAGTCAGAGTAAGTTTCATTTTCTAAGCTCTTGTCTCTGTGCTTTCTGTGTCCGAGCTGTATGGGTATTCTAGGAGGACTACCTCCTCTGGTGTGAAGGCTATTCCTTAAAAGGGCAGTTCCTCAACCTTTGGTGTCCTCACAGCACTCAACTCTCTCCTGTGGCTCTAAGAAGCTATAGCATGCACAGCAGCCACATCCTGGTAAACCATCTCATCAGATGGACTAAAGTTGAAGGCATTTGATGCGCCACAAATCCATCATTGAGTTACGGAGTTGTCTATATCATAAAGACTTCCTCTGTGGAATGTGCTGATGAGAACAATTGGTTCAAATGGTCTTGAAGGCATGAAGCAGGTTGTGTGGAGTTCTTATAGCTTGGTCAGACATTGAAGACCCCAAGGTCATCCACTGCATCCCAGGGCATCACCAGTCATTCTGATTTCTGTCTTGCCACTGGATTTGGATGACTCTAGAAGAGAGGGGGAGGCTGATGACTTTGTACATCTCTGCCTCACTTAATACCCAATTCATGGACAAATCATGACCTCACTCCATAATGCCATTGGTCCTCTCCAAAAATGAAGGACAAATAATAACAACAACAATATGCCAATAGAAGTCTTCATCACAGAAGGCAGGACAGTGAAGATGTTGGGCCACAAGGTCAAAGAGAGTTATGCATTTAATATTTTCTAAGCTCTTGTCTCTGTCAGATGGAACAGGACAATGATGTGCATTTGCCAGAAAGAAGACATGAAGTCATCATTCTTTCTTACTGACCCACTCTAGGGTATAACTATTTAAAATAGAACAAATGGCTTACTGTCAAAGATGGACAAATGTCTGTCTCTACGACTGTTTTCACCTTGTAATGACAGCAGTAAACTTACTGACCCATTCTAGGGAGTCACTACTTAAAATGTCAGCTGGACAACGGTATGTCTCCAAGGCCATTCTCACCTAGCCATGGCAGCGGTAAGTGCCAATTAACGTATTCTCATCCATAATGGATGAAGATGAAAATGGGGGTCAAGATGCATGAAGAGGCAATTGATAAACTGAAAGATAAGTAACATGCCAATTACTTGGCTGGCTCAGTGGGTACGCTGCAATCCTCAGACATATGGAAGAGAGTAATGAGATTGGCCTGGACCATCTGGAATTGGAGGTTGGCATCTGCTCTCTGCGGTGACCTAGTGACATCTGGGAGTGTAACAGCCACATTGGTCCCTTCAGCTGAACTGTTGCTGCTTGTACTCTAAGGCTGCATAGATTTTAGATCTAGAATGGGAAGGAATTTTACAGGTCATATAGTCCAACATCTTTATTTTATAGGTCAATAAATTGAGGACCAGAGAGCTTCGTTGACTTGTCCAGGGTCAAACAAATAGTGACCACAAGAGTCAAATTTGGTCCTTTGCCCCTAAATCGAACTAAATCTAGCTCTGGCCCATACTTTCTTCTATTATTGAATGTGGCAGCTGCTGTCTTTGAGGATACCCCCAAAACTTCCTTAGCCCCATTCCCAAATTAGAAGCTAAGTGAGCTGAACCACAGATCCTCTGCCCCTGTTCTTGGCCAAGAGATACAGCCATCAGAAGGGCCCAGAATTCACAACAGAGTTTTGGAGTTGGTGGTCTTATTTGAAAAGGTACCTACCTAAGGGAGCAGCTCAGGTTAGTGGATTGAGAGCTAAGTCTAGACATAAGAGGTCCTGGGTTCAAATTTAGCCTCAGATACTTCCTAGATGTATGATCCTGGGTAAGTCACTGAACCTCCCTTGCCTAGCCCTTCTAACTCTTCTGTCTTCAAACAAATATACAGTATTAATTCTAAGATGGAAGGTAAGAGTTAAAAAAAAAAAGCTAAAGGAGCTTCTAGGTAGCACACTGGATAGAGCACCAGGTCTGGAGTCAGGAGGATCTGGTTGCAAATGTGGCATCAGATATTTCCTAGCTGTGTGATCCTGGGCAGGTCATTTAACTCTAATTGCCTAGCCCTTGCCACTCTTCTGTCTTAGAATCATTACTAAAGCATAAGGTAAGGGGCGCCCTGAACTAAACCTAAATTCCAGAAGGTACCACATTTTAGAATGAAAATAAATCCCATGAGATTATGATGTCCTCGAACCCAACGCAGAGGCAAAGGACCTTAAACTTCTGGCAGGGGCCTTGGAGGAGTTTTGTATGGAATGGTATCTATGAACCACAGCTTTAGGCTCCCTTTAAATCAAAACAAAGTTCCATTGTTCACTCTCTTCATCTGGAAGTGAGATTTGGACAAAGTTCAGAATGTAAAGAGGAGCAGCAATCCCTGTGCGAGACACTTTACATTGTCTTCATTTTTCTTTCCACTCCCATGGCAGGAAAACTGGAAAGCAGGCTGGCAGAAGCTAGGTGGACACTAATATCTTTCAACATTTGCCAAGATATGGCCAAAATGGGTATGTGACTTAGACATAAAGGAGATGTAAGCAAATTAGAAGATCATAGAATATACTCTCAGATTTATGGATAGGAAAATAATTTAGGAATAAAGAAGAGACAGAAAACATTGTGAGACATAAAATAGATAAGTTTGATTATATTAAATTTAAGTTTTTTGCACAAATAAAACCGATGTAGCAAAGATTACAAAGAAAAGGAAACTGAAGGGATGCTCATCAATTGGGGAATGACTAAGTAAATTGTGGTATGGATAATTGTGGTATAGGGCTGTGATGGAATTCTACTACTAGTTGATTTTAGAAAACCATGGAAAGACTTGGACAAAATAAAGGCAGAAGAGTGATAAGGAGTAGGCAATTGCGGTTAAGTGACTTGCCCAGGGTTACACAGCTACTAAGTGTCTGAGGTCAGATTTGAACCTAGGACTTTCCCATTTCCAGGCCTGACTCTCTATCCACTAAATCACCTATCTACCCCTGATATTCACAGATTTAAAATTTGTTGGGCATAATTTTAGGTTGCTCTCCAAAATGGCTGGATCAGTCCACTGTTCCAACAGTGTCTATAGTACCCCATTTTCCCACATCCCACTTAGCATTTGTTATTTGACTCTTTTATTCTTTTAGCCAATCTGACAGGGTGAATTATTTTAATTTTAATTTTTCTAATCAACAGTGATTTAGACCATTTTATCATATAGCTATATATAGCTTTGATTTCTTCATCCACAAACTACTTGTTCATAGACTTTGACCATTTATCAATTGGACAATGATTTGTATTTTAATTTATTATATTTATAAGTTTATATTATAATATCATAATTTGACAAAGTTCTCTATGTATTTGAGATATGGAATTTTTATCCAAGGAACTATATATAAAAATTTCTCCCCAGTTTTCTGCTTTACTGTCCCACTGAGGACTCTATATTATTTTGTCCTGGAGGCCAAACTTGTTCCATGATTTTCTTCACTTTCATTCATCAGTACATGTGTATGAGTGAAAGTAGTAGAGGGTGGGAGTTCTAAGGCTAAGGCTTGGCAGAGCACAATTGGCAGTATAAGGGGGCAAGGGACTCAAGGGAAGAGGGCAAATGTAGGTAGGGACTGATTCACCAAAGGGTCAAGGTGGGGAAAGTAGGGGAGGGTTGTTAGTGCAGGGATGATGCCCAGGGAAAGAGGTCCTATGTGAGGTTGGACTTTCTCCACTCACCCACAGTTGACACTCCCCTCTGATTGGAGGGCTGGTGGGTGGGTGTTAAATTCCTCCCAAACTTATGAGGAAGAACGCTATCCACATTCAGAGAAAGAACTGTGGGAGTAGAAACCCAGAAGAAAAACAACTACTTGATCATATGGCTCAATGGGGATATGACTAGGGATGTAGACTGTAAACCATCACCCTAGTGCAAATATCAATAATATGGAAATAGGTCTGGATCAATGACACATGTAAAACCCGGTGGAATTGCTTGTTGGCTTCAGGAGGGAGGAGGAAGAGAGGGAAAGAACATGAATCTTGTAAGCATGGAAAAATATTCTAAATTAATTAATTAAATAAAATTTTCTAAATAAAACAGAAAAATAAATAAATAAATTCCTCCCAAAACCTTCCTTTACTGAAGACTCACAAGGTTTCAAGTAGCTCCATTTTTCAACAGTACCTCTGCTTGGCTTAGACTTCATGGACCCCTTTGGTGGCCATGCCCCTTCCCCACTTTTTAGCTTCTTTTGTGTGCTGTCTTTTCCTGTTAGATTGCAAGCTCCTTGTGGTCAGGGGTGATCTCTTCTTATTTGTATCCCCAGCGTTTAGAACAGTGCCTGGCATACCATAGGAACTGAATAGATAGTTATTGAGTTAAAGAGAAGCTGAGTTTGGGAAGTGGCTAAGGATGATAAGAAGCTGAAGAGAGCATGTTTCATAAGTAGGAAGGTAGTCTATGGAAGCCCACGAGTGAGAGAGGGAAAGTCAAATTCAAAGCGCAGCTGGTACGAAGGTTGTGGTTTGCCCAGTTCTGACCATGTTACTCTCTGGCTCAGAAATCATCCGTTATTCTCCCTTTGGGCCTTCAGGACAAAGTATAAAGTCCTTGGTGTGCTGGGACAACAAATCATGAGTCCAGGAGCCTGAAGATGAAAAGCATCGCTCACCTCCTCTCAGAGAGGTGCAGAGGGAGCCAGCTGCACCCAGAGACATCGCACATAGACAGTGGAGGGATTTGTTTTGCTGGAATTCAAGTTTATGATAAAAGTTTATTTATTTTGGTTTTGTGTTTACTCATTGTGGGGAGAGAGACAGCAACTGCAAAAACTATGTAAATGGACTTGCAACTCATATTCTTTTATGTCTATAAGAATGATTTCTATAAATGGTAGAAAATCATGACTTGACATACCAAAATGTCTTTTTTCCCCCAGCACATCTCAGGGTTTCAAGTTGTTTCATGAGTTTTCTTTTTTTTAAACCCTTACCTTCCATCTTGGAATCAATAATGGTAAGGGCTAGGCAATGGGGGTTAGGTGACTTGCCCAGGGTCACCTAGCTAGGAAGTATCTGAGGCCAGATTTGAACCCAGGACCTCCTGTCTCTAGTTCTGGCTCCCAAATCCACTGAGCCACCCAGCTGCCCCCTCATGAGTTTTCTTTGGGTCCTGACTAGCTACAGCCAAAAGG
This sequence comes from Monodelphis domestica, assembly GCF_027887165.1. Lineage (NCBI taxonomy): Eukaryota > Metazoa > Chordata > Mammalia > Didelphimorphia > Didelphidae > Monodelphis > Monodelphis domestica. The sequence goes on along the minus strand of NC_077232.1, from coordinate 41,971,222 downwards.
CAGCATTGGCAAGAGAAAGACTGGAAAACTGGAGTTTATTCATTCCCAGTGTGCCACACTCCACCAGTAGAATGGAGATGTGTTTGTTAATTTGTCAGAAAACACTTACACATTCTCTTGTCCAAAGCTGTGTGAGCCAGAGGGAGAAATGAGGAACATGTGCTCATTAGAGAGCAGGGAGATCTCTCAGGAAGAAATAGAGGCAGCACCAACAAAAGAGGCGACTTCTCACCTGTTACAAAGAAAGGGATGTGTCCTACCTAGAAGAGAATCAGACCTTTTTTTTTTTTAAACCCTTACCTTCCGTCTTGGAGTCAATACTGTGTATTGGCTCCAAGGCAGAAGAGTGGTAAGGGCTAGGCAATGGGGGTCAAGTGACTTGCCCAGGGTCACACAGCTGGGAAGTGTCTGAGGCCAGATTTGAACCTGGGACCTCCCATCTCTAGACTTGGCTCTCAATCCACTGAGCTACCCAGCTGCCCCCTCAGACCTTTTTAACAGATAAAATAAAGGAGAATCAAAGTCCTCTCCATTCTCTTCTCAGTCATAAAACAATTATAGATGGAAGGGAGATCCTGAAATAGTCAACTTGCTGTAAGCTGTCACTGCAGTACTGCTGAGGCATCACATAGAAAAAAGACTTGGCAAATCCAGGACAAAATGGAGCTAATGGTGTTAACTTTTTTAAAAAAATGATATCAGTTGTACATATATTTTCATATAATACATATTTCCACGTTTGTCAAGTTGTGAAACAAGATACATACTGGTTCCACTAGAGAAAAATTCCTGAAGTAAATAAAGCAAAGGATGTTATGTTTCAATCTGAATTTGGACTCCTATACTCCTTTCCTGGTGGTGGAGAGCCCTTTTTTTTTATCATGAGCTCTTTTAAAAAGTAATTAAATTAAAAAATTAAAACCTTGCCTTCCATTTTAGAATTAACACTGTACATTGGTTTCAAGGTAGAAGAGCTATAAGGGCAAGGGCAAGGCAATGGTGGGTAAGTGACTTGCCCAAGGTCACACAGCTAGGATATATCTGAGGCCAGGTTCATCAAACTCTTACTAGACCACTCTCAACTCCTTAAATTCTTCTTTCAACAAAATGCAAAGGGAACAGTACCTCCTGACTCCAAAACTTCAGTACAAATGATTTTCCTTCTATGAAAGCAGCAAGAATTTATTAAGCAAAGGACTCCCGTATACAAATTAGCACTAGGCTAGGCATTGCTGATACAAAGAAAAAAAAGAAACATCTCCTGCCCTCAGGAGTTCACTTTGTAAGTCACTAGTCAGGTTCAAGTGGAAGCCCCCAAATCTGAATCAAGAAATAAATAAAAATGTAAACCTCGGACTTCCGGTTAAGATGGCGGCTTAGACAAAGATAAAGCTCAGATCTCCGGAAAACCCTTCCCAACCGATCTCAAACCAAAAGCTCCTAAGGCGCCGAAATTCAAAACGATCAACAGCACAGACCCTGGGAACCCTCCTCCTGGACCTGGACCCGGTTCAAAAGGTACGGCTCCCCTCAAAAGCCAGAACCCGAGATCACTCGGACCTCAGGGGTAGGAGCGCAGAGTCCAAGGCTCCCAGAAGCCGCAGCCCAGCTGGGCTCAGAGAGCAGAACCCTCAGGGCCTTCTACCCGAGTCCCAGTGAAAGTTACTGCCTGGGGCTCCCGCTGCAGAGAGCTGGTCGAAACAACAGCAACCCTCAGGGCGGGCAAGACAGCCTCACGGGCTGGATCCTGCTATCCAAGTCTCAGTGAAAGTCCTTGCCCTTGGAGCTTGGGAAAGCTGCAGCCCATCCCCCCGCAGGCCGACAAAACAGTCTCACAGCCAGCGATTCTGAAGGTAACTTCCGGAAAGCGAGCCGGGGGGGAGAGTGTGGCCTCGTGGTCCGACCCTTCCATTCCAGTTCCAGTGAGGCATATTCAGTTTAACCCAGGGAAAGCTCATAGAACCATCTGCCCAGGACTAAAGCCTCTGATCACCAGACAGAGATAAGAAAAGCTAATCTTCCACATTCAGAGATGACAAACTCCACAGAAGCACAGAAGCCCCAAAATACCAAGAAAAATAAGAAGAAAGGGGCGACTTTGGACACATTCTATGGAGCCAAAATACAAAATACAGAGCAGATAGAAGAAGATATACAAGAAAATTCTCCAAAATCTTCCAAAGGAAATAGAAACTCTCCACAAACCCATGAAGAATTTGAATCAGAAATGACCAAAAAGATGGAAGCCCTCTGGGAGGAAAAGTGGGAAATAATGCAAAAGAAATTCATGCATCTACAAAACCAGTTTGACCAAACTGTAAAAGAAAACCAGGCTTTAAAGCAAGAACTAATAAAGCAAAGCCAAAACACCAAGAAATTAGAAGAGAACATAAAATATCTCACCGACAAGGTGATAGATCTAGAAAATAGAGGGAGAAGAGAAAATTTAAGAATAATTGGACTCCCAGAAAAGCCAGAAATAAACACCAAACTGGACATGGTGATACAAGATATAATCAAAGAAAATTGCCCAGAGATTCTAGAACAAGGGGGCAATACAGCCACTGACAGAGCTCACAGAACACCTTCTACACTAAACCCCCAAAAGACAACTCCCAGGAATGTAATTGCCAAATTCCAAAGCTATCAAACAAAAGAAAAAATCCTACAGGAAGCCAGAAAAAGACAATTTAGATATAAAGGAATGCCAATCAGGGTCACACAAGACCTTGCAAGTTCTACTCTGAATGATCGTAAGTCATGGAACATGATCTTCAGAAAGGCAAGAGAGCTGGGTCTCCAACCAAGAATCAGCTACCCAGCAAAACTGACTATATACTTCCAGGGGAAAGTATGGGCATTCAACAAAATAGAAGACTTCCAACTTTTTGCAAAGAAAAGACCAGAGCTCTGTGGAAAGTTTGATACCGAAAATCAAAGAGCAAGGAATACCTGAAAAGGTAAATATTAAGGAAAGGGGAAAAATGTTATCTTCTTCTTTTACTCAAACTCTCTTCTATAAGGACTACATTTATATCAATCTATGTATACTAACATGTGGGGAAAATGTAATGTATAAATAGGGGGTAAAGAAAGACCAAATAGAATAATCATTCTCACACAAAGATTCACATGGGAAGGGGAGGGGAAGAAAACTCCTATAAGAAGGAGAGGAAGAGAGGGGGGGGGTTTACTTAAACCTCAATCTCAGGGAAATCAACTCTGAGAGGGAAAAACATCCAGATCCATTGGGATCTTGAATTCTATCTTACCCAACAAGGGTAAGGAGAAGGGAAAACCAAGGGGGGGAGGGGGAGAGGGAGAACAAAAAGGGAGGGAAAGAGAGGGGGGAGGGGGAGGGAAGAAAAAGGGAGGGACTAAAAAGGGAAACATCAAGGGAGGGGACAAGGGGCACTGATTCAAAGTAAATCACTGGACTAAAAGGTAGAGCCGAAGAAGAAAAGGTTAGAATTAGGGAAGGCAATCAAAATGCCAGGGAGTCCACAAATGACAATCATAACTTTGAACGTGAATGGGATGAACTCACCCATAAAACGTAGACGAATAGCAGAATGGATTAGAATCCAAAACCCTACCATATGTTGTCTTCAAGAAACACACATGAGGCGGGTTGACACCCACAAGGTCAGAATTAAAGGATGGAGTAAGACCTTCTGGGCCTCAACTGATAGAAAGAAGGCAGGAGTGGTAATCATGATATCTGATAAAGCCAATGCAAAAATAGACCTGATCAAAAGGGATAGGGAAGGTAATTATATTTTGTTAAAAGGGACTCTAGACAACGAGGAAATATCATTAATCAACATGTATGCACCAAATAATATAGCACCCAAATTTCTAATGGAGAAACTAGGCGAATTGAAGGAAGAAATAGACAATAAAACCATACTAGTGGGAGACTTAAACCAACCATTATCAAATTTAGATAAATCAAATCAAAAAATAAATAAGAAAGAGGTAAAAGAAGTGAATGAAATCTTAGAAAAATTAGAATTAATAGACATATGGAGAAAAATAAATAGGGATAAAAAGGAATACACCTTCTTCTCAGCACCACATGGCACATTCACAAAAATTGACCATACATTAGGTCACAGAAACATAGCACACAAATGCAAAAAAGCAGAAATAATGAATGCAGCCTTCTCAGATCACAAGGCAATAAAAATAATGATTAGTAATGGTACATGGAAAACCAAATCTAAAACCAATTGGAAATTAAACAATATGATACTCCAAAACCGTTTAGCTAAAGAAGAAATCATAGAAACAATTAATAATTTCATCAAGGAAAATGACAATGGCGAAACATCCTTTCAAACCTTTTGGGATGCAGCCAAAGCGGTAATCAGAGGCAAATTCATATCCCTGAAAGCTCATATTAACAAACAAGGGAGAGCAGAGATCAATCAATTGGAAATGCAATTGAAAAAACTCGAAAGCGATCAAATTAAAAACCCCCAGCAGAAAACCAAATTAGAAATCCTAAAAATTAAGGGAGAAATTAATAAAATCGAAAGTGATAGAACTATTGATTTAATAAATAAGACAAGAAGCTGGTACTTTGAAAAAACAAACAAAATAGACAAAGTACTGGTCAATCTAATTAAAAAAAGGAAGGAAGAAAAGCAAATTCACAGCATTAAAGATGAAAAGGGGGACAGCACCTCCAATGAGGAGGAAATTAAGGCAATCATTAGAAATTACTTTGCCCAATTATATGGCAATAAATACACCAATTTAGGAGAAATGGATGAATATATACAAAAATACAAACTGCCTAGACTAACAGAAGAGGAAATAGAATTCTTAAATAATCCCATATCAGAAATTGAAATCCATCAAGCCATCAAAGAACTTCCTAAGAAAAAATCCCCAGGGCCTGATGGATTCACCTGTGAATTCTATCAAACATTCAGAGAACAGTTAATCCCAATACTATACAAACTATTTGACATAATAAGCAAAGAGGGAGTTCTACCAAACTCCTTTTACGACACAAACATGGTACTGATTCCAAAGCCAGGCAGGCCAAAAACAGAGAAAGAAAACTATAGGCCAATCTCCCTAATGAATATAGATGCAAAAATCTTAAATAGGATACTAGCAAAAAGACTCCAGCAAGTGATCAGAAGAGTCATTCACCATGATCAAGTAGGATTCATACCAGGGATGCAGGGCTGGTTCAACATTAGGAAAACCATCCACATAATTGACCACATCAACAAGCAAACTAGCAAGAACCACATGATTATCTCAATAGATGCAGAAAAAGCCTTTGATAAAATACAACACCCATTCCTATTAAAAACACTAGAAAGCATAGGAATAGAAGGGTCATTCCTAAAAATAATAAACAGTATATATCTAAAACCAACAGCTAATATCATCTGCAATGGGGATAAACTAGATGCATTCCCAATAAGATCAGGAGTGAAACAAGGATGCCCATTATCACCTCTACTATTTGACATTGTACTAGAAACACTAGCAGTAGCAATTAGAGAAGATAAAGGAATTGAAGGCATCAAAATAGGCAAGGAGGAGACCAAGTTATCACTCTTTGCGGATGACATGATGGTCTACTTAAAGAATCCTAGAGATTCAACCAAAAAGCTAATTGAAATAATCAACAACTTTAGCAAAGTTGCAGGATACAAAATAAACCCACATAAATCATCAGCTTTTCTATATATCTCCAACACAGCTCAGCAGCAAGAACTAGAAAGAGAAATCCCATTCAAAATCACCTTAGACAAAATAAAATACCTAGGAATCTATCTCCCAAGACAAACACAGGAACTATATGAACACAACTACAAAACACTCGCCACACAACTAAAACTAGACCTGAACAAATGGAAAAACATTAACTGCTCATGGATAGGACGATCCAATATAATAAAAATGACCATCTTGCCCGAACTTATTTATCTATTTAGTGCCATACCCATTGAACTCCCAAAATATTTCTTTACTGATTTAGAAAAAACCATAACAAAATTCATTTGGAAGAACAAAAGATCAAGGATATCCAGGGAAATAATGAAAAAAAAACACATATGATGGGGGCCTTGCAGTCCCAGACTTTAAACTATATTATAAAGCAGCAGTTATCAAAACAATTTGGTACTGGCTAAGAAACAGAAAGGAAGATCAGTGGAATAGACTGGGGGAAAGCGACCTCAGCAAGACAGTATACGATAAACCCAAAGACCCCAGCTTTTGGGACAAAAATCCACTATTCGATAAAAACTGCTGGGAAAATTGGAAGACAGTGTGGGAGAGACTAGGAATAGATCAACACCTCACACCCTACACCAAGATAAATTCAAAATGGGTGAGTGAATTAAACATAAAGAAGGAAACCATAAGTAAATTGGGTAAACACAGAATAGTATACATGTCAGACCTTTGGGAGGGGAAAGGCTTTAAAACCAAGCAAGATATAGAAAGAATCACAAAATGTAAAATAAATAATTTTGACTACATCAAACTAAAAAGCTTTTGTACAAACAAAACCAATATAACTAAAATCAGAAGGGAAACAACAAATTGGGAAAAAATCTTCATAGAAACCTCTGACAAAGGTTTAATTACTCATATTTATAATGAGCTAAATCAATTGTACAAAAAATCAAGCCATTCTCCAATTGATAAATGGGCAAGGGAAATGGATAGGCAGTTCTCAGATAAAGAAATCAAAACTATTAACAAGCACATGAAGAAGTGCTCTACATCTCTTATAATCAGAGAGATGCAAATCAAAACAACTCTGAGGTATCACCTCACACCTAGCAGATTGGCTAACATTACAGCAAAGGAAAGTAATGAATGCTGGAGGGGATGTGGCAAAGTAGGGACATTAATTCATTGCTGGTGGAGTTGTGAATTGATCCAACCATTCTGGAGGGCAATTTGGAACTATGCCCAAAGGGCGACAAAAGAATATCTACCCTTTGACCCAGCCATAGCACTGCTGGGTCTGTACCCCAAAGAGATAATGGACACAAAGACTTGTACAAAAATATTCATAGCTGCGCTCTTTGTGGTGGCCCAAAACTGGAAAACGAGGGGATGCCCATCAATTGGGGAATGGCTGAACAAACTGTGGTATATGTTGGTGATGGAGTGCTAAAAGGAATAATAAAGTGGAGGAGTTCCATGGAGACTGGAACAACCTCCAGGAAGTGATGCAGAGCGAGAGGAGCAGAACCAGGAGAACATTGTACACAGAGACTGATACACTGTGGTATAATCGAACGTAATGGACTTCTCCATTAGGGGCGGTGTAATGTCCCTGAACAACTTGCAGGGATCCAGGAGAAAAAAACACCATTCATAAGCAAAGGATAAACTATGGGAGTGGAAACACCAAGAAAAAGCAACTGCCTGAATACAGAGGTTGAGGGGACATGACAGAGGATAGACTCTAAATGAACACTCTAATGCAAATACTATCAACAAAGCAATGGGTTCAAATCAAGAAAACATCTAATGCCCAGTGGACTTACGCGTCGGCTAAGGGGGTTGGGGGGGAGGAAAAGAAAATGATCTATGTCTTTAACAAATAATGCTTGGAAATGATCAAATAAAATATATTAAAAAAAAAATGTAAACCTCCCATCCTGGCTCTCAACCCACAGAGCCACGTAACTGCTCCTCACTCCAGTGTCTTGCACAGGTTGCCCCAAAGACCTAGAAGCAAGTCTCTCCTTGTTTCTACTTTCTGGATCTCTTAGCTTCCTTCAAGCTCTGGTTTCCCCTTCTCCAGGAGCCTCCCTTGATTCCCATAGTTGTTAGTCTTTTCTCCCTCTTCAGGTTACTTTATTTTTAGAATCACAAATTTAGAGGGAAGGGCAGCTAGGTGACACAGTGGATTAAGAGCCTGGGTTCAAATCTGGCCTCAGCTATTTCCTAGATGAATAACCTTGGGCAAGTCACTTAATCCTGTGCCACTGTCTAGCCCGTATCACTCTTCTGTCTTGGAATTGATACACAGTATTGATTCTAAGATGGAATCCATAAGGGTTTAAAAAAATTTAGAGGAGTGAGGTTTAGTGCACAGAAATCAGATATAAGGTATGCCACCTCCCAATGCATCTCAGAGCAGGTTAAAATGTAATTGGGAACTATTTAACAAGTAAAACAAATAATAATTAATAGTATCTAACAAATAAAATATAATAAAACAAAGACAATATTACATTTAAAAACTAAGTTGACATGCACCCAGCAGAAATCCTTAGGTACAGATTAGCATTTTGGTTTAGATCTTGCTTCAGACTCTTGTGTGACCCTGGGCACATCACTTGATTGTCTGGATCTCAGATCTTCATTTGTAAAATGAAGAAGTCAGACTACATGGCCTCAGAGGTCCCTCCCAGCTCTAAATCAATAATTCTGTGAGCTAGGAGGGGCCTTAGAGGTTGTCCATTGTGGCGCCTTCAATATGGGTTCCTGTCAGGGTCATTGGCTGGCCATGGAAAATTGACCCATGATGAGCCACGGATTGACACTGCAGCTTTATTCTCTCGCAGTGAGACATATCCACCAGTGAGCAGATGAGAATGTGGACCTCTTACAATTTAGCTGGTTATTTGCTCATAATTTTTTATTTGAGACAAATTGGAGACAGCTATCTGTTAAAGGAGGTGGATGTCATTAGCTACAGGAGATAATGAAGGAATGTGTGCTTGCTGAACCATAGCACTTCCTCTGAGATAGAAGGGGACACACGTCACCTGTGACAGGAGATAAAGAAGAGAACTAACAATCCTTGGGGCCATTAAAAGTGGGGAAAAACAGCCTTTCTAGACGGATCCTGCAGGATGTGCTGGGGTCTTTGTATAACATGTTGAGCATAGAACAAAATAGAGTTAGTTGGGTCAACTCTTTTTAAAAAAAGTTTCTCCAGGAAGTCTTTCTTTAAAAAAATATCATTTTATTCCTCCCACCCCCAATTAAATGTAAAAATAATTTTCAACATTCATTTCTTTTAAGTTTTGAGTTCCAAATTTTCTCCCTCTTCCTCCCTCCGCCCTCCCACCCATCGCCCCTCCTGAGACAGGAGGCAATCTGATAGAGATTTAGAGAATCATGTAAAACATTTTTCCATATGGGTCATTTTGTAGAAGAGATCTTAAGTGAGAAGGAGTAGAAGAAAGAAGAGAAGAGAAGAAGGAAGAGAAGAGAAGGAGGAGGAGGAGGAGGAAGAGAAGGAGGAGAAAGAGAAGGAAAAGGAGGAGAAGGAAAAAGAGAAGGAAAAGGAGAAGAAGGAGAAAAAAAAAAAGAAGAAGAAGAAGAAGAAGAAGAAGAAGAAGAAGAAGAAGAAGAAGAAGAAGAAGAAGAAGAAGAAGAAGAAGAAGAAAGTGAAAGAAAGAAGAAGAAATGTTTCAATTTGCATTCAGACTCCGTTGGTTCTTTCTCAGAAGGCAGATGACATTTTTCATCATGAGTCTCTGGATTTTTCTTGGATTACTGTATTGTTGAGAATAACTAGGTCATTTACCATTATTCATCAAGAAATATTGCTGTCACTGTATGCAATGTTCTTCTGGTTCTGCTTATTTCACTTTGTGTCAGTTCATTTAAGTCTTTTCAGATTTTTTCAAAATCATCCTGTTTGTAATTTCTCATAACATGATCCCAATCACATATCACAACTAATTCAGTCATTTCCCCTCTCCCCACCAACTGGTGGACATCCCCTCAATTCCCAATTCTTTGCTACCACAAAAAAAAGCTGCAAGAAATATTTTTATATAAATAGGCACATTTCCTTTTTTGGATATCTTTGTCATACATGTTAAGTCAACTCTTTATAGTCCATTTTTGCCTTTTAACAAGCCACTTATAACACTCTCTCATTATAAAGTCAAAGAAACTGAGGCACAGAGCTTTGCCCAACAATAGACAGTTGGCAAATGGCAAATTTGCCTTCAACAACCCAGACTTTCTGACTCTAAACTAAACTTATTTCTACTAATCTAGTCCTATTTATGTTTCTGTTTATGCTTTTTTATTCCCCAGATGATCTTGCCTTTGTGTAGTTTATCCTCTCCATCCTTGCAATCACACCTTGAATACTTCTTCCTTGCCTCATCTCAAAATCCAAGGAACTTTTATGACTCAGTTCAAATGACCCTTCTTTTAGCAGCTTAGAGATACAGTGGATTGAATGCTGGACCTGAAGTCAGAGAAATCTGAGTTCAAACCCTGCCTCAGTCACTAGCTGTGGGTGACTCATTCAACTTCTCTTGGTCTTAATTTCCTCATTTATACAATGGGTATAATAGCACAGTAGGACCTTGTTTTACACAACCAATACATTCATTCCAAGACCCTTTATGTAAGTTGAAAATCATGCATAATAGGAACCCCATTATTTGGTATTTCTTATATGAATATACCTAGACAGTTTATGACCTTTCTTAGGCTTATCAGAGCTACTAGCATCACTACCTTTGTACTTTGTGGATTATTAATAACTAAAAAGCATTAATAAAACAAAGAGCAACACTGATCTGATGTGAATATGACTTACAACATTTTGGGGGCTTGTGAAAGGACCTCTCTCCCTGGAAAGCTAAAGCTAATCTATTTAAGTCTTCTCTGGCAAATGGTATAGCAGGGTAAGGACCAGGGTGGGGACCACACTGGGTTGGGAATCCAGGAACTAAGACTTGCAACCACACCTGGGGACTTTGAGTTAGTTAGATTGGAAACCTCATTTCTCTCTTTCTCTCTTCGTACTAACAAAAGCTTGTAATTTAATAAAACGTCTTCAGGATTAATTTTTTTTATTACAGTGGTAATTCTGTGTTGTCCAAGCCTATAGGCACCATTTCCCCCACAGCACATGCTCACCTTGTGACTCTGTGTCACATTTTGGTAACTCTCACAATATTTCCAATTTTTTTCATTATTATTATATCTTATGGTGTTCTGTGATCAGTGATCTTTGATGTTCCTATTATAATTGTTTTGGAACTCCCTAATGATGCCCATATAGGATAGCCAATTAAATGGATAAATGTGTGTGTTCTGACTGTTCCACTGACCTCTCATTCTCTTGGATCTCTCCCTATTCCCTGAGACACAACAATATTGAAATTAGGCTAATTAATAACCCAATGATGACCTCTAAGGGTTCAAGTGAAAAGAGAAGTCAATTGAGGCCTCAAATGCCATTGTTGTCTTACTCTAAGAAATTGCCACAGTTACCCCAACCTCCAGTAGCCATTATCCTAATCTGTTTGCAGCCATAGACAATGAGGCATGATCCCCCACCTGTAAAAGGATTATGACTCACTGAAGTCTCAGATGATGTTTAGTATTTTTTTAGCAATAAATTATTTTTAATTAAGGTATATATATATATATATATATATATATATATATATATTGGTGTTTTAAGACATAATTAGACATAATAAGACATAATACATAATTTTTAGGCAATTTTTGGACATAAATTTTAGACAAAATTGCATATTTAATAGATTATGACATAGTGTATAGTGCAAATGTAATTTTTATTTACACTGGGAAAGCAAAAAATTCATGTGCCTTGCTTTATTGAGCTTTGTAGTGCTCTGGAAATGAACCTGCAATATCTCTGAGGTGGGTTTGGAATAAGCTTCTCAAAGAACCTATATTCTAATGGGAGAGACAATATAACTAAATATGTCTAAGATCTATTTATTTATCTAGTTTGCATATATCTATACTAACTAGGTAAATCCAAGATATTGGCATATATGCACATGTGCATAAATATAGTATCTATCTTCTCTCTCTCTCTCTTTTTACATATATATAAAGAATAATGGGAAGGTCACCTCAGAGGAAAATGTACTAGCATGCTGGGAATAAGTAAAGACCTCTTACAGAAGACGGAATTGGAACTGAGACTCTTAAATCATGTATTTGAGATTCTATGTTCCTTCAGAGGTGATAGGATAACAGATTTAGTACTGGAAAGGACTAGTAGAAATCTCCTAATCCAACTCCATCATTATATAAATTGGGAAACTGAGGACCAGACAGAGAAGGAGTAAATTGCCCAAGGCCATAGGTGATTGCTTACAGTGAGACTTTGGAACCAGTACTCCCTAAGTCTCATGAAGAAAATTGAGGGAGTTGAGAGGATTAGAACCGCAAGTAGTTTAATTGTGGGATTTGAGTGAACCACACCAACTCCATCTTGTGACTCAATTTTGGAACTAGCCTAGTTTCTATTCAATTATGGATCTTGTACAATTGATATCTTGTGAGAAAACTTTATTTAGTTGTGGGAATTAGGAGAAAACCTTATTGCACTGTTTGAACCTAGTCCTGTGTGTGGCTGGATAAGTAGAACACTTCTCCCTGATGCTTAGAGACCCTTAAACAAGGATCGAGGTCTGTGATGGTGAACCTATGGCACATGTACCAGAGAGAACACTCAAAGCCCCCTCTATGGGCATGCACATCATCACCCCAGCACAGAGTTCACCAGAGTTTGTCATTTCTTACAACACAGTAGTATTCCATCACCAGCATGTACCACAATTTGTTCAGCCATTCCCTAACTGATGGACACCCCCCTCAATTTCTAGTTCTTTGCCACCACGCACACAAAAAAAGCTGCTATAAATATTTTTGAACAAGTAGGTCCTTTCTCTTTTTTTATTATCTCTTTGGTATACAAGCCCAGTAGTGGTATTACTGGATGCAAGGGCATGAACAGTTTTATAGCTCTTTGGGCATGGTTCCAAATGGACCCCCAGAATGGTTTGATCAGTTCACAATTCCACCAACAATGCATTTGTAGCTATAGCTTTTAGCACAGTGCCTGGCATCTAATAAGCACACAATCATCAGTATTTGTCACCTGCCTGCCAAGAACTTTGGTGGCAAGAATTTTCTTTTCTAGGTCTGGTAGCTATGGGTTCAGAGGAAGTGAGGGCTGCATCTGATAGGTGCATTTCCACAAAGGTCTCATCATTAGACCTTGGCTGGGGGTAATAGAGGACAGGGTAAGCTGGAAGCAGTTTTGATGGTCTGGGTGGTAGTTATATTTCCTGCCACTTCCTGTCTCTCCATTGGCTACCCTGCTGCTTTAGCTGGGCTGGCTGGCTTGTCCCTGCAGTGGCAGCTGCTTGGCTTTTGGTGACAGGGATGACAGGGCTTTTTTTAATCCAGGGGTTGTTCTTCTGGCAGATGGTTTTGGGTGTGCCTTGGAAACAGGGCTGGTAGTAATGATAGATAAAGTATTAATAGTTCTGAAATTGATATAATCAAGAGAACTTGGGCACAAACACCACAGCATACTCCCTCTCTAAAATGGGCAAGCCTCTGTCACAACACATGGCATAGAACAATTCATTTTTTCCCTTAAGTTCTGGGGTTTTAAAAATGCAGAAAAGGAGACAAAACTCTCCTTTTCTTCATGCCTGTTGAGGGTGGGGGGATTTTTTCCAACTCAGCCACCTTTATTTCCAAGTTAAAGGCTTCATACTTATTGGTGATGTAATTATGGCATGGAATTTGGCTGAATTTTGCCTTACAGAGTCAATTAGATCAATATTTCTGCCCTGTAGGACAGAGACCTTTGTGCTCACTCTTGGTTTGCTTCCCAAGGTCTGGATCAGCCCAGTTACTCCCCTTTCTCACCCCCCATCCAATCCCCCAAGACTGTGATGCTTTAGGTTGGGCTTTGAGCCAAGCCAAGCCCCAAGGTAAACCTCAGACAGGCTAGGCACTGAATTGCTTGCACATCCTGTGGCCTATAGCAATAGCTAACAAATTCCATCCATAGCCCTACCTCCAAAGATCCAGTTAAACTCGAAATTCTGAAATCAGGCAGCCCAGTGACTTAGATTCATCACATTCTGGGTGGAGAGGAGTTCTGAGATGGCCAATCCCTGCTTTTGGTTCAATCTGGCCAACAGTGGAAAGAACTGTTTCTTTTTTTTTTCTCCCCCTCTAAATTCAATTTTGTTTTATTTTCAGGTTAAAATTCTTTCCTTCCTACCTCCCCTACTCCCCCATCTATTGAGAAATCAAAAAACCATGTTACAAATGAGTATCATCAAGCAAAACAGAATGGTTTTGTTTTTTCTAATTTAGTCCCTGACATACTTTAGAACTGGAAAAGCTCAGAATGGCATTCTCCACTGTATGAGACACATTTTTGGACCAATATGGATATTTATTTTGCTTTACTATGTTTATTTCTTACAAGGGCTTTATTTATCCTTTTTCCTTTTCTTTTCTCCAATCAAGGGATGGATAGGAGTGAAAGGGGAGCTAGGGAGAGGGTAGCCCTCCCAAAAAAGAGAGAAAAAAAGTAGGCTCATTGAAACTTTTTTTTTTTTAGCATAGAAGAAAACAGAAGGAAGGTAAAGACTCAAAGGACAGTTTTGAAAGTTTTATGTTGGAATTTACTATATAATTAAAAAAGAAAAGCATGCTGTAAATAATAGAGATCCACACTTTCTGGTAAAACCTTATTTGTCCATATTATTCATAGACATAAAATTGGAAAAGTCTATTTTATTGGTGTGTATGAAGTTCAGAATTTAAAACATATTTTAGAGAATTCTGTATTCATAGAATGCTTTTATGTAAAGTCCAAAGTCCTTAGGACATATCTTTGACATTAATTCTGTTTAGAATTTCTTGTTGCTAATAGATTTGGAAGAAGTTAAGTTGGAATCCCAACTCTGCAAGGATTTTTGAGTTTGTAAAAGCCTTAGAGGTCATCTTAGTCCAATCCCTTTAATTTGCAGCTGAGGAAACTGAGGCCCAGAGAAGCCTTATGACTTCCCCAAGGACTTATAAATAATAAGAAGCAGAATCCAGATTTGAATATAAATCTTTTGACTCCTGGCTCTGGGTCTTTCCATTTCTCTGCTTCTTTGTCTAGCCTTGATGAAGTTAATTCTCTTTTCTTTTTTTTTTTCCAACCCTTACCTTCCATCTTGGAATCAATACTGTGTACTGGTTCCAAGACAGAAGAGTGGTAAGGGCTACGCAATAGGGGTCAAGTAACTTGCCCAGGGTCTGAGGCCACATTGGAACCCAGGACCTCCCATCTCCACACTTGGCTTTCAATCCACTGAGCCACCTGGCTGCCCCTTAAATCTCTTTTTTCTTAACCTGGAATGAGACTGGGCTACATGATCTTAGATCCTATGTTCCTAAGGAAAGGTTGGGAGTCATTGGACTAATTTTCCCATAGGCCTTTGCTGCCTCATTTCCACTTCATAAGGACCTGTAGACACTCTTAGCATGGGTGTTTCCAAAATGCATGTGGATTTCCCCCCAAAATATCACTAGTGGACAACATGATAGTTCTTCTTCTGTGTTAAGGACTCATCTTTTGACTCATGTCTATTAACAGAGATGAGATTCAGCAGCAAAATTCTGTATCTCCATTTACATTTAATTGTATGATTCTAGATTTTTATGTAGGGCAGGTTCTTTGGTGAATAGATAATAAATATATTAACATATGATAAATATTTTTATATGCTAAAGTAGTATAATAAATACAAAATAATAAAGATTTCATTAAAATGCTATTAACTATGATAATATGATAAATATTATGTTTGTTATTATGAATATATTATGTTTTATATATTCAGAAATACTGTGTAAATAATATATTTATATAAATGACATGACCTTTATGGTCCTCTCTAGTTTTATTTAGGTCCTATGATCCTGAGGAAAGATTGGGAATCATTGGACATCTTATATAAATAATATATTTATAAATATTTTACACAATATTTTACATATTATAACTATAATATATTTATCAAATAGATTTTAAAATGTGTTACAAGACTAATATGGAAAAATATCTTCTATGATTGCACATGTAAAATCTTTAACAGATTGCTTACCACCTCAGGAAGGTGGAAGGGAAAAGAAAGGAAAGATGAGTGGGAAAGAGGGGGAGAATTTGGAATAAAAAAAAAGAATGTTAAAATGTAGTTTTATATGTAATTATTATATGTAATATTCATATTACATATATTTATAATATTATATGTAATATTTATATGCTATTAGAAAAAATTAAATATTTAGAAAAGAAAACATTATATAAATAATAAATTAATAGAAAATAAATTTAGAAATTATAAATAAAGATGTTGTTTAGTTATTTTTAGTCATGTCCAACCCTGTGACCCCTTTTGGGGTTTTCTTGACAAAGATACAGGAGCAGTTTGCCATTTCCTTCTCTAACTCATTTAACAGATGAGGAAACTGAGGCAAGCAGGATTAAGTGACTTACCCAAGATCTCACAGTTAGTATGTGTCTGAGGCCAGATTTGAACTTGGGAAGATGAGTTTTCCTGACCCCAGGCCTGGCACTATCTACTCTATCACCTAGATGCCCATATAAATAATATATTTTTATTCCCAACATTACATTAGAGATAATGCCTTCATAATTAGAATTATCCAAAAGGAGAACAGGAGAATGGACTACCTGAACAGTTGGTGGGTCCTCTCTTCTTGGGATCTTCAAGTAGAGATTGGACAATACCTTGTTGACTTTTTTTTTATTTTTTTATTTCTTAAATCCTTTTCTTCCATCTTGGAATTAATACTGTGTATTGATTCCAAGGCAGAAGAACAGTAAGTACAAGGCAGTGGGTACTTGCCCAGAGTCTGTAAAGATTCAAATTAATATTCAATAACTATTACATTTAAAAAGTTTTATTAATAATAACTAAAGTAAAAGAACTACCTAAAACCAGCCTGGTCGCAAGAGAAGAGAGGAAAAGGGAGGAGCTACAGAACTCATAAAACAATAAAGTGACCTCGCAAATGTGGAGGCACAGGAGAGATTAAAGGGAATTTTGGGAAATACTAAGGGACTTCTGGGGGATGAAGTCCAAAGTTTCAAAATCTCCATTAATACAGATCACACAGCTAGGAAGTATCTGAGGTCAGATTTGAACCCAGGACTTCCCATCTCCAGGCTTGGCTCTCAATCTACTGAGCCACTTAGCTTTGCCCTTTTTGATTTTTTAATAAATTCTTCCTTTTACTTAAGGGTTGCACTTAAAAGGCCATTGTGGTCACTTCCAACTCTCAAATTCTGATTCTTTGATATCCTTTGATAATTCATCCATTGGGGTTTTATGTATAAGCTTTAGATCAAAGCCCATTGGCTGAGGAGAGAAGACTCTCCTGGTTACGAAGTGCTCCAAACTTGAGTGAGGGGTAGTCAGCAATTTCGTGTCAATTCTCTCTTTATAGTGGTTCTCCGGCTTTTGTCAGTGGGGTTTCATGCAAAAGAGCTTCTCTCCCATTCCACAATTTGTCTTCTTTTTGTTATGTATTACCTTCATACCAAAAGGTTTTTAACTTCATGGAACAGGAATTGCCCTTTTTGCCTTTTATGATTGCCTCTCTCTCTTTTGAAGGACACGTATCTCATGTAAAACCCAGTGGAGGGGGCAGCTGGGTGGCTCAGTGGTTTGAGAGCCAGGACTAGAGATGGGAGGTCCTGGGTTCAAATGTGACCTCAGATACTTCCCAGCTGTGTCACCCAGGGTGAGTCACTTAACCCCTATTGCGTAGCCCTTACCACTCTTCTGTCTTGGAACCAATACCCAGTATTGACTCCAAGAGGGAAGGTAAGGGTTAAAAAACAAACAAAAAACCCCAGTGGAATTTCTCATCACTGTCTCAAGGAGAGGGGAAGGAAAGAATATGAATCATGTAACCATGGAAAAATTTTCTAAACTAATTAATTAAATAAAATATCAATTTAATTTAGTTAATCATTAATTAATTTAATAAATAATTTAATTAATTAAAATTAAATAAGTGAAGAAATAAAAAATAAGAAAGGTGTATCTCCTGCTCTCCTTCTCTTTTCTCATTTCTTGTGACTCTTCATCTGTGAGGTTAAAGACAAGGGTCAAAAATTATGTGTGAAGAAGGGAAATAGTTATAAATACTAGTAGTTAATTCCCAAATTAGTTCTAATCCTAGACCTAAACTCATGACTTAAGAGACTATATCAGTAGCAACCTCATCTTCCATATTTCATGGGAGGACTCATTAGAGAAACTAGGGAGATTTAGGAAGGCATCTAGACATCTTAGGCAAGCTTGGCCATGAAGCATAGAAGAATCGATGTAATTGTCATCATGGACATCAATTATTATTATAATTACATGCTGTAATATAGAATTACAATAATGTCATTACTGATTTATTCGTAAATATCCATCATTGTTATTGATGAAGACAATAGACATTTATATGAGTACTGTAAGGTTTACAAAGTGCTTTCCAGAGAATGACACATAATCTCATCTGTGCCCCATGACAACCCTGGGAGGTGGCTGCTTTAGGTTTTACAGATAAGGAAACTGAGATTTCCCAGAGATTGAGTGCTCTGTCCAGACTGAACCAATCCCAAAGTGTTGCAAGTAGAATTCCCACCCAGCTCTCTCCTGATTCTGTAGAGAAGCAGATTGTGGCTCAATGTCAAGAAAAAACTTTTTGATAATTAAAGTCTTCTAAAAGTAGAACTGCCAGAGGAGGTCATGAGTTCCTACCCCACTGGAAGTTTTCATGAGGAGACTGAATTAGTCTTTGTCAGGGAGGCTATAGAATGGCTTCTTGTAGGTGGGGTGAGAAATCCAATTCATGGGCAAGTCAAGCCATCTCCCTCCCCCCTTGATATCACTGATCCTCTTCAGAAATGAAGGTCCACAAGAAGCAGGAAGACTTGAGTTCAAATCCAACCTCAGATACTTACAAACTAGACAACCCTGAGTTGTTCACCAAAACAGTTTGCCTCAGTGTGTAAAATAAAGACAACAATAGCACCTATTTCACAAGGTTGTTGTGAGGATTAAATGAAGCATATTTGTACAGTGCTTTGCAGACCTTAAAGCTTTCTAGAAATGCTACGTATTTTTATTATTCTTATTTTTAGTGAGAGTGGGCAGGAAGAAGTGTGAGGTGTGGTACACGCTGACCCAGGGGAAATGCTTTGACTAGAGCATATATTTTGCCTGTAGGAAATCAGACCTTCCTCCTCCTCCTCCTCTGAATAATTCGCTTTTAGAAATGGTGATCTTGCCATCTTGATGTAGTTTACAAATGTGGACATTCCCAGTAATTGGAGGAAGAGAAGGGGAGGGATGGGGAGGGGAGAGGAGAAAAGAAGAGGGGAGGAATGGGGAGGGGAGAAGAGGGGAAAGGAGAAGAGAGGAGAAGGGAGGGGAAGGGAAGGGAAGAAAAGGAAAGGGAAGAGAAAGGGAAAGGAAGGGAAGGGAAGTTTCAACCAAGGCCCTGACTAGAGTGGCCATTCCTTCAGTGTAGGTATGTACCTCCACTCTAGCTACTTTGTATTTCCTTATTTGTGGAGAGATCATGTTCTGCCAAGAAGAGATCAACTCCTCTAAGGAAAGGATTGTTAGCATTTTTTTTTCTTATCTCTGGTACCTAGAATAGCTCCTGGCACTCCTAATAGCTCATAGTAGGGGTTTAAAATCAGTTTGTCAAACTGAATTCTGTAATATTGATTGAGAAAGATGAGTGGATATGAAGAACAGGGATATGGAAGGTTTGTAGCAGGGAATGGAGGAGTTGAAGGGAGAGAGGGAATATGACTGCCAGTGAGGCAAAAGGAGAAAGATGCCCCCTGCCAAGAGGCTATTTTGAACAAAATGGGGTGTCTGAGAAATGGGCCACTTATGATAGCCTGCAGGGATGTCTTCTCTATGGATTAATGCTGAAGATGAGCCAGAGCAGGTAAACATGGACCTTCCTGAGGGACAAGCCTTTCCCCAGACTTTGGTTACCCAGCAGGGGTCCAATAAGGACTGTTTGTAATTGAATGACTGAACTGAGGTTCAGCTCCCTCTATGCCCCTTGAAAAGATAGTCCACTTATCTGACTTTGATTTTTAAATAAGATAAATTTTAATAACCAGTTCAGACTGGAGAGGTATCAGGGAAGAAGGAAGAGGGATTTCCTCTAGATAAGGTTTGAGTCTCTCTCAGTTTTGGAGCTGAGGCCAGGCCTCACAGGCTGGTGGAGGGTTTCTCTTATTCCTGTCTATGCTATATCTGTGCTGGTTTTCTTAATTTCAAAATCTTAGCAGTAGACAGCAAGCAACAAGAAAAGTTCTAATCTTCAGAGCTGGTTGGGCTTGTCTCTTCAGGCTGAAGAAAATAGAGCCACCTCTATTGGGTACTGGGAAGAAAACTCCTCCCACTTCCAACACCAGGAAGAAAGTGCTAGTCATAAGACCAACTGCCCCTCCCAGTTGCCCCTTCCCCCACCAACTGTCAGTCTTGTCAATTTCTTTTCTCTCTAATATTCCCACTATTGTTTTTTCCAGTACAGTGGCAGAAAGTCCAGAACTTGTTTTAATTTCCTTTCCGCAATTCAGAAAAGTCCCCCAGTCCAGTATTCATAAATTAAGAGGAGCTGCTATTATCCATTTTTCAGCCATTGGGTGAATAATAACATTTTTCTTTAAAATTATTCAAAAATATGCTTCACAATCTATTTGTGTTGTTGTTGTTGTTGTTGTTGTTGAGTCTTTTCAGTTGTGCCCGACTCCACCTGACCCTATTTGGGATTTTCTTGGCAAAAATACTAGAGTGGTTGTCATTTCCTTTTCCAGCTTATTTTGCAGATGAGGAAACTGAGGCCAAAAGGGTTAAGTAACTTACCAACTGTCATACAACTAGGATATATCTGAGATCAGATTTGAACTCAGGAAGATGAGTCATCTTGGCTTCATGTCCAGTGCTCCACATGAAATATATGAAGATTATTGGTAAATAGCTTATAAATATGCTTGTGGCTTCTTTTGTTCACACATGTGTATGTGTCATCATTAAATTCCAGTGGGAAGCACTGACCTACTTCTATCCATTCTTCCCATCTTAACATGTTTCTCTCTCTCTTTTTTAATCCCTTATGTTCTGTCTTAGAACTAAGTATCTCATGTAAGGCAGAAGAGCACTAAGAGCTAGGCAATTGGAAAGGGCCTAATAGAGTGCCCTGGCACTCTATCTACTGTGCATTATGGATCTGGATCTGGCTGCCCTTTGCCATTCTTCTTGTTCATTTGAAGATCAATAATCATCAATGTGAGGTTTTCATACGTGACATTAATTAATACTCTTCTTGTTAAATCCAGAAGGGAGTTTTCTCTGCACCCATTTCTTAATTTAACGTGATTTTTTTCTCTCAGTGTTTGGTAAACTTCATGATTTTAATGAGTGTTTTGGGAGAAAGATAAGGCAATGCCTTTTCTGATCAAGTATATGTGTAAAACAACCACCATTTATTTTTCCCCCCAGAATTCTTTAGCAAGAACTATATTTTCTAGCCAGACTGATCTTTTGAGTATTCCAGGCCACAGTGATTTCCCCATCCTTTGAACTGCTTGGGCACTATTTATTTTTGGGGTGGGACATTTAGCTTTATTCTATTTGTCAAGTATTCTTTTCTTCTGAGAGTGTTTATAAAGGACCTTCTCTATGTCAAACACTATAATAGGCTCTAGGAAAGAGATAAAGTTTAAATAAGAAACAATCCCTTCCCTCTTTGAAATTACAGTCTATTAAGCAGGTAAGACCAAAAAAACCACATGTAAAAATCAATCAATAATCATTAATTTAATACCTACTAAGTGCTCTGTGCTAGGCACTTGAGATACAAAGATAAAAACAAAATAGTCCCTACTCTCAAGGAACTTCTATTCTGATAGCCGAAACAACACACACACACACACACACACACACACACACACACACACACACACACACACACACACACAGATGTATTCCTTCTACCTTGGAGAAGAGTTAAGGGCCTGTTGTCCCCTTGATTTGGAAAATCCATGTAAAATTCTTTGGCCCTCCCTTTGTACGAGACAAAGCTGAATTTTTAATTTTTATTTTGCGGGTGTTTACAAAACCTTATGTGCATTTATGAGATACTAAACTTTTAACGTTATCTCTACATTTCATTACATTACATTACATTACATACATACATTACAGCCTTTGTGTACCATCTGTTGACTTTTTCATTCTTTTCACAAACTTTAACTTTTTACTTATTTTAACTTTAAAAAAGGAATTGGGTATATTGGTGGGATTAAAAGATAAAATATGTTGATAGACTACATATTCACAAATATACAATACTATACCTATATTTTTGATGCATTTCTGAATCTCTAAACCTCTTCTGTGCCATCTTCCGGCCTTTGTATGTTGGCTGAGTTTCCACAAACCTCTGTCAAAATTCCCATTTAATTTCTTATGCCAATCTGCAATATATAGATACGGTGATGGGGAAAGTCATGATGTGGAAGGGATAACTATATATATATATATATATTCATATGTGTGTGTCTAAATAAATATATGTATGTACACATACACATGTGTGTATATATATATATTACCTCATTTATTTTTTATATTTGGGGGAGGGAAGGTATTATTATCTGGGGAAATCAGGAAAGACTTCATGGAGAAGGTGGTGCTTGAGCTGAGTTTTGAAAGAAACAAAGGATGCTTAGATGTGGAAGTAAGGAGAAAATTAATTTCAAGCTTCAAGGGACAGAGAATGTGAAGGCGTGGAGATGGAGGGCAAAGAGTGGGAAGAGGAGAAATATAGAATTTGATTAGAAAAATAGGTTTGGGTCATGTGAAGGGCTTTAAAAGTCAAACCAAGGAGTCTATATTTTATCCAAAAGTAATAAGGAACTGTTGTGGTTTATAGAGTTGGAGAGTCCAATGGTTAGAGCTGTCACTTTAGGAAAATCATTGTGCAATTGTGTGGAGGATGGATTGAATTGGGGAGAGTTATGAGACTATTGCAAACTCCTTGAGGGCAGGGATTTTTTCCTTTTCCTTTGTAAGTCCAGTGCTTCTCCTGGCCCCATTCACATAGTAATAGTTCAATCATTTAGTTGCATCCAACTCTTTGTGATCCCATGAAGCATACTTCCCATGGGATTTTCTGGGCAAAGATTCTTGAATGCTCTACCATTTCCTTCTTTAGTGGATTAAGGCAGAGATGAAATGCCTTGCCCAGGTCACACAGCTAGAGTTTGAAGTCATATTTAAATTTAAGTCTTCCTCCTTCAGGCCACTTTGCTCTTGTAAGGATTTAATAAATATTTGTTGATTGATCTATTGACAGTAGCCTATTATAGTAGTTTGGGTAAGAAATAGAACTAAAACAGTATAGCTTATTGAGTGGGAAAGCTATAGATGCAAGACATGTTGCAAGGGTAGAAACGACAAAATTTGCAAATCATTTGGATATGTAGGGTGAAGAAGAGAGGGGCTGAGAACAGAAAGGAAGTCCTGAAACTGCTTAAGGAGGAGGATGCAGTCACTAACATATTTCAAGGTAAGTGTTATGCAACTGAAGGTCAAGTAAGCAATAGGGGTTGAATTCTTCTCCCATGACAAGCCACAAAATACATTTTTCTAAGTTCATTATAGTTGGCAGCTATGTGGCTCAGTGGATTGAGAGCCAGGCCAATAGATAGGAGGTCCTGGGTTCAAATCAGGTCTCATACATTTCCTACCTGTGTGGGCAAGTCACTTAACCCCTATTGCTTAGCTCTTACTACTCTTCTGCCATGGAACTGTAAAAGTTAAAATTAAATCTCAATAATAATATTATATTTTGAGAGATTTATTAATGATCATTAGAAATCAAGGAATAAAGAAGATACAAAATAAAAGACCATGTGCTCATGGCTGGATAGCCATTGTTTAGTCAACCCCACTCACCACCATCAATGCTGATTCTACATCAGAGAGTGGGAATCTCCAAAGCCCACGCCCTTTATCCTCTGTCTGCAGGAAGTATGTAATGACAGGAAGTCAGTGGGCTCTTGGGATATGTAGTTCTTTTTTCGGGTAACAGATTTTCAATCATACAGAATGGATATACAATACTTATTCTAAGATGGAAGGAAAAGGATTTTATTTTTTTTTAAGTTCATTGGAATGTAGCCAACATTTTATGATTGTATGTCAAGAATGAGAACATGCCTACTTCATTTCTTCTGTATCCTCCCCAAAACTCAGCTCAGGGATCTTTATGGTCTTTCTAAAATGGAAACTATTTAAATTGAGATAGATTTTGAAGAGTAGAAATAATGAATGAATGAATGAATGAATGAATGAATGAAAACCGCATTAAAAATGTTCTTGATATGTGCTAAATGCTTAGAAAAATAAGGACAGTCCTTGTTTTCAAGAACCTGGCATTCTACATAGGGAATGACAACACATATCAGAGGTTTCATCTACATGGCTGATGGAAAAGCCTATTTATTGTTCTTGAGGTGCAATATGAATGCAGGTAGTAATTCAACTTCTTTCCTATTGTTTCTATTGATAAAATCAAAGCTCTCCCTAATGCTTAACCTTTTGATTGAGTCAAAGTCTTTGGCAGCTGGATTTGTTTCCCCTGGCTCTTCAGTAATGAGGCTGCTGAGGAAAAGGAAGCAGCCTACTTGCAGAAATTGGGAACAGGTTACATGTCCATAAGATTTACTTTCCCAAGCAATAGTTGGGATGAGGAGAAAGCTAAGTAGCCTGGAGAGGTCTGGGAGTGTTGCTATTCCCAATATCCTTGGGGTTACTTACCTATAGATAGGAGTCTATTTCCCTTAGTGATGGTTTCTGGGATGGGGTGGAAGCAGGGCCATTAGGTGATTATTCATTATCTTAATTAAGATTGAAGTCTATGGAGAAGGGACAGTGTTATGTGAATGTTCAGATAGAGCATTTACCTGAAGGGACAGTCAAATAGAACCTTTTGACCAAATTCCAAGCTATGGACTTAAGACACAGGGGTGTGTCCAGAAAGGAATAATGAATGGGTGGCTCCATGAATCATAAGCAACTTTTCTTCTTTGATTGTATCATTAAAAGAGGTGAGTGACTTAGGCTACTGAAGGATACAGAGGAAACTCTGATAGAGTTGATAAAAGGAAGTACAAACAAATGAGAAATATGGCGGTCCACATCAGTGGTTGATGTAGCTCAATGGACTGTCAGAGAAGAGTACCAAACTACAAACAAACTTTCTTCATGATTTCTCAGCATTTGAGGGTGTTGTGTATGTCTTTGTATGTGGATGTATACATACATGTATGTATGTATGTGTATACATATATATTTATATTTACATATAAATTTCTCCTTAATAATCCACCCATGGAAATATCAGCCATAAAATTAGCTAAATCCTATATAAAACTAGTGTTTTTCTTTTCTTTTTTTCAATCTGGGTGATACATATATTATCACACAAAACATTTTCATATTATTCATTTTTGTAAACAAATAATCTTATAAAACCAAAATGCCAAATCATAAACCCAAATAAACAAGTGATAAATCATGTTTCCATCTGCATTTCTACTTCCACAGTTCTTTCTCTGGAGGTGGATAGTGTTCTTTGTCATAAGTCCCTCAGAATTGTCCTGGACCATTGTATTGTTGTTTCTGCTAGTCTTTTTTAAAGCCATATAACCCTTATGATTTTATGGGTATTGATCATATCTTAGCCTTTGTTTCTCCACAGGTAGCTACATAGGAGCTCTCAGACATAGATTATAAGCTTCTTGAGGTCAGGATAGTCATTTTTTTGGCCTCTTTGTACAGTGTCTTGAACAGAGTTGGCACTTTATAATGCTTACTGACTACATATATACACTTATGTATACATATCATAACTCTTTATACAAAATGATTATATAATGAAATGTAATTACATAAATTCATAATTAATTCACATTGCTAGCTAACAATAACAATTGTTCAGTCATGACTAACTCTTCATGCCAGCTTTTGCTTGGTAGATATTCTAGACTGGTTTGCCATTTCCTTCTCCAAACCATTTTACAGATGAGGAAACTGAGGCAAACAGGATGAAATGGCTTGCCCAGGGTCATACAGTTAGTAAGTATCTGAGGTCAGATTTGAACTCAGGAAAGTGAGTCTTCCTGACTCTAGGCTTAGAGCTCTACCTAATGGGTCACCTAGCTGCCCACCCTTAAAGGCTTGTTAGCTTGGGAGCACTTGTCAGAACTTGTGTTCTGCTGATAAAGCCTTTGGGATGGGATCTCCATGCCATAGAGAATAGGACTTTAGTATAAACAGAGTCTGATGCAATTAGAGTCAAACTAAGGAAATTGAGAACTAATTCTCTAAATTAAATACCTCTAAACATTAGAGGTAACTATGATCCATCACCTTAATTTTGGATTTAGATCTGTGTTCAAATTCTGACTCCTCTGCTTATTGTTTAATTCCATAAGTCTTATAATCTCATGGTGCCTCAGCTTCCTTCTCTGCAAAGTAAGGTGGGGGGTTTACTAGATAATCTTTAAGGTTACTTCCATGTGAAATATTATGATTTCTTATCTCTTTTCTGACCTAAAAGTGGAACTAATAAGCAGTGAAATTACATTGTAAAGAGCTTTGTAAACCTTAGAGTCTATATCCATGATGGCGAACCTATGGCACACATGATAAAGATGTCATCCAGAGACCTCTCTGTGGTGTAATATGGAAATCACATTAAAAGACTTATATATATATATATATATATATATATATATATATATATATATATATATAAATTTAAGGTCGCCAAAGAATTCAGCTATGTAATTCCTAAATGAAAACTCAAGTCAGCAGTCAAACTTTTATGGAGTTTTTAATTACTAACAGGAGGAAGAAAGGTATGAGAGAGAGAGAGAGAGAGAGAGAGAGAGAGAGAGAGAGAGAGAGAGAGAGAGAGAAGGGGAGAGAAGGGAATAGGGCTTAAATACCCCCTCTGCTTAGGCTGGGCCAAAGGCCCAAGGCCTTAGATAGCTGAGGCAAAGAAAAGAGATCAGTCCCTATCACTCACGTGACCAAAATGGAGAAACAGTCTCAGGGCCTCCACCTCAAGCACCAGGCTCCAACCACCTCCTTTCCTCCACACAGGAAGTCCTCAGACTCCTCAGCTGTCCTTTACCTCACTTCCTGTGTCTCCCCTGTGCCAATGGTGGCTCTAGCTTAACCCAGGACCGCCCAGAGGTCTGTCCCTTTTGCACATGTCTGTTGAAGGCCGTATTCTCAAATAATTAAATTTTGAGCTTTTGCTGCAGCCCTTCCTAAATCCTGTTACCCTGAGTAGGGTGGAGATTGTAGTTTCCAAGACCTGATTCTGTCATTCCAAGTATCTCTATTGTTATTGATCAGGAAATCGCCAAATCCCATCCTCTAAAGAATGGTTTGAACAGGGTTGAGTAGTTTTGAAATTCACAGTGGGCACATGCCATCTGCCAGAGTTAGTTACTAGAAAGTCAGAGGGGTTCTGCAGAGCTGCTCCCTTCCCCCTCTCTACCATGCCTCCCAGCCCCTCTGCCCAGCAGTCCAATTGAAATGTTTATTCTTTTCCCTGAGTAGAGAACCCAGACCATTCCCCTCTCTTTTTCCTTCCCCTGTCTGGGATAAGGTGGTGAGCTAGAGTCAGGGGGTAGGGTATGGCACACAATCTGGATGGATGGGGCATGGCATACAGTGCAGGCATGGCATGGCATGCAGTCTCTAAAAAGTTCACTATCACTGGCCTACATAAATGCTAGGCATTACTATTATTAATATAGTTAAAAGATAAATGTAAAATATCTAAAAATAACTGAGTTGATTGTATCTAGGATAGTTCATCTCAACATTGCTAACTACAGGATTATGGATTTAAACCTGAAAGAGGGGATTTCAGAGGTGACCTAGAATAATCTTTAATTTGATATGGAATAGGGGTTTGAGAACTAAATGGCATTCTGGGATTTGTTGTCTGAGAGACAGACATTCCTTCTTATCTTTATTTTTCTATTTTATTTTATTTTTTCAGTTACAAGTAGAAACAATTTTTGACAGTTGGTTTTTAACAGATTTTCTCCTTCCCTCCCCCCTATCCCCAAGGTGGTGAATAGTCTTATATAGGATATACCCATACTTTCATATTATACATTTTTCTATATTGCTCATGTCATGACAGAAGACACATATCATACATGCAATAGAAATCTCATGAAGGAAATAAAGTAGAAGATGGAATGTTTTGACCTGCATTCAGATTCCAATGCTTCTTTCTTTGGCTATAGATGACATTTTCATTACCATGTAGACTTACTTTGCCAATAATGGTTTGGTCCTTCACAGTTGATCATTGTCTAATATTTCTGTTACAATATACATTGTTTTCCTGGTTCTGCTCACTTTGCTTTTTGTATCAATTCATAGAAATCTTTCCTGGTTTTTCTGAACTCATCGTCTTCATCATTTCTTATGACACATAGTATTCCATTATAACCATACACCACATTTTATTCATCCATTCCCCAAGTGATAGACAAACCTCAGTTTCCAATTCTTTGCCATTACAGAAAGAGAATTGATAAAAATATTTTGGTACAGATAGGTCCTTTCCCCATATATCTGATCTCTTTGGGATACAGACCTAGCAGCGGAATTGCTGGGTCAAAGAATATGCATGGTTTTATGGCCTTTTGAGTCTCATTCCATATTGCTCTCCAAAAATGGTTATATCACTTCATAATTCCACCAACAGTTTGATAGTATCCCAATTTTCCATATTTCCTCTAACATTTATCATTTTCTTTTTGGGTCATATTTGCAATCTGGTAATTGTGAGGTTGGTATCTCAGAATTGTTTTAACTTATATTTCTCTAATCAATAGTGAATTGGAGCATTTTTTTCATATAACTGTGGATAGTTTTTAATTTCTTCCACTGAGAACTGCCTCTTCATATCCTTTGACCATTTTTCAATTAGGAAATACTTTGTATTCTTGTAAATTTGATTTCTGTTTTCTATATATTTGAGAAATTAGATTTTTGTCAGAGATACTTGCTATAACATTTCTCCCCAAAATTTTTTGTTTACCTTCTAGTCTTACTTTATTGGTTTTATTTGTAAAAATATTTGTAATTTAATATAATCAAAATCATATTTTCCACTTTTCATAATTTTCTCTGTCGTGTTTGGTAATGAATTCTTCCCTTATCTGTAAGTCTGACAAGTAAACTTTTCCATGTTCCCTTAATTTGCTGATGGTGTCACCCTTTTTCTAGATCAAGTATCCCTTTTGACTTCATTCTGGTGTATAGTGTGAGATGCTGGCCCATGTTTATTTTCTGCCATACTGTTTTCCACCTTTCCCAGGAGTTTTTGCCAAACAGTGAGTTCTTTCCCCCCAAATTTGGACTTTTAAATTTATTGAACACTAAGTTGCTATGAACATTAACTACCATGTTTTAGTTACCGAATCTATTCCATTGATCCATCACTCTATTTCTTTGTCAGTATCAGATTATTTTAATGATTAACACTTTATAGCACAGTTTGAAATCTGGTACAGGCAGGCTTCCTTCCTTTATATATTTTTTTCATTAATTCCCTTGATATTGTTGGCCTTTTGTTCTTCCAGGTAGACTTTGTTGTTATTTTTTCAGTTCAAAATAATTTTGGGGTAGTTTGTTTGGTATGTCACCAAATAAGTAAATTGATTTAGAAAGGATTGCCATTTTCACTATATTGGCTCAGCCGATGAGCAATGAATGTTTTCCCAATTATTTAGATCTGACTTTGTATGAGGAGTGCCTTGTAATTGTGTTCATATACTCACTAGAGTTGTTTTGGTAGGTATAACCCCAGATATTTTATGTCTATTGTCTAGTGTCAGTTTGAATGACATTTCCTTTTCTATCTCTTGCTCTTGTATTTTGCTGGAATGCCGATGATTTATGGGGGCTGAGTTTGTATCCTGGGACCTTGCTGGAATTGTTCATTATTTCTATTAGATTTTTGGTTGATTCGCTAGGATTCTCTAACATACTATCATATCAGCTGCAAAGAATGATAATTTCATTTCTTCAATACCTATTCTAGTTCCTTCAATTTTTTTCTTGCTCCTATCACTATACCAAACAGTTCTAGTATAAGATCAAATATTAGTGGTGATAATTGGGAAGGGTTAGTTACAGATAATGCTTGCTGATGGTTTAAGATAGATGCCATTTAACATTTTAAGGAAGCTTCCATTCATTTCAATGTTTTCTAATGTTTTTTTTTTAATAAGGAATGGGCGTTTTATGTCAGTCCTTCTTATCAATGGACATGATTGGGATCATCGTTATCCTTGAGACAGAAGGAGGATTTGAGTCATGCCTGAGAATCTTTAAAAAGCCATAAACAGGAGGAGGGGAGGGAAATAACATGAATCACGTAACCATGGAAATTTTTTCTTAATTAAATAAAATTTAAAAAATTAAAAACACAATTATGAATTTAAAAAAAGCCACAAAGTCTTCAAGTGAGTAGATTGAAAGGAAGGAGTATGTACCATGTGAGCTATGTAACATTCCTGGTGAACAAGATAGTGACTTCAGTCTCTCCTGGACCTTGAGTTGAGATGAAGAAAAGCATTGATATAGGCACAATGGGGAAAGAAGAGGAAGAAAAGTTAGTTGAGATGCAAGAGAGATGGGAGAGATGGAAGTAGATTACTGAGTCCCTCCAAGCTTCTTGGAACTGTCAATATGGAATCTAGAAACCCCAAACTTGATTCTAGATTCTATGTTAACAGAACAAAGAACTCAAAACTTGAAAGTTCCAGAATGTCTCCTCTTTCTCTCACTTTCCCTCTCGATGATGGCAAAGTCACAGGCTCTCTTATATACACGTCTCTCTTCTTTCATCTAGGCATTTCCTATATTCTTAATTTGCTTCACCTCTAGAGAAACCCAGGGGTCTGCATACTGAATCTGTGCCAAGAAAGAGAGATCAGAGGAAGTCAGAGAGTAACTGGAAACACACGAAATTTAGGATGAAGACAAATGTCTTCCCAAATATTAGAAATATTCCTAATGGGGGTCTCTGAACCTTTGTGATAGTATTTATAATTTTTTCTTTCCTATGAACCTCTCACAATATAGTTGAGGAAGGAAACGTGGTTTTGTTTGGTTTGGTTTTGTATTTTTCCCTTTTTTATATTTAGCCCATTTTTCTATGGTTACACAATTTATTCCCCCTCCCCCCCCCCCGCCTCTTCCTCCCATCTCCCAAAGCAAACAAGCAGTTCCACTGGGTCATATGAGAAAGGGAACATGTGGCTTTGATTTATATTTCTCTGGGCTAAAGGAGAACCAATAGAGACTGATTAAATCTTCAAAAAGCTAGAGCAGGGAGGAGAGGGCTGTGATTGAAGAAAAGATGGGATCGTAACCCATTACCCCATCCCTTCAAGGAGAAGATTTGTGGGGCTGTGAAGGAGTCAGCTTTGCCATTTTTGAGAAGGGAGAAAGAAGAAAAACATTGCTTGATCAACTCAATGGCTCATAATGAGACTCACCTAGTGTTATATATAGATGAAGAAACTGAAGCCCAGGTAGATGACATAACTCACCCATGGTCCAAGCCCAGATCCCCTGACTCCCCATCCATTATTCTTTCTGCTACACCACGCAGCCTTCCCTAGAAGAAAAGAAAAATACAGTCCTTGTGGGAAGGAAAGCAAAAGTGTGTTCTTAGAGGAGAGGGAACCCTAATCAGGTAGAGAGCAACCATCTTCACTAGGGTAAAGATTTCTTTGAGGAAGTCGAAATCACAGGTCTGGAAAGGGAGTTTGAAGACCAGTCATGGAGTCCTTTCAATGCTGGATGAAAGATGTTTCCAAATGGCCATGGGTTTGGTGCCAGTTCATTTCTTCCTGATCACAACAAAAGAAACCGCAGGGGACTGGTTAGAAAGGATAGAGCAGAGTAGGTCTTCTTGGCTTGCTCCAGTGGGAAGGTCAATGTGATTCTTCAGTCAGCTGAGCTAATGCTCCCAAAGAACCCCTCTTTGGGGTTGCTACATCTATAGTTTGAAAATCCTGTTAATTTAACCATCCTGGCCGAAGATGTGACTTTGGCCCCATCTTTGGCCACTATCTTTGACTATGCTTTATACTATTCTTACCAATATTCCCGTTTCAGTTTTGCATCTTCCTGCTCAGTCAATCTGAATTTGGACTGATTCTATTAGTGCTCTCTTTCCCTTTTCAAATTCTATTTTGGTCTGAAAATGCCAACTAAAAAGTTTCTTTAAAAAACGACCCTTACTTTCCATCGTAGAAACAATACTGTGCATTGCTTCCAAGGTAGAAGAGTGGTAAGGGCTAGGCAGTGGAGGTTAAGGGACTTGCTCAAGGTCACATGTCTCAGGTCATGGTATAGACTGTATGGGAAAATTATACAAATAAGACAGAAAGTACATAAGGAGTTATGCTTGTAAAGAAGATGGTAAAAGAAGGAGGCTAGAGGGATACTGAAAGTGACTGAAATACACAAAGAGACTCCATGTGGGGAGGGCCATTTTGTTTTTATGGTGGATCCAGAGTCCAGGCTTTAGCTTCCCTCGGTTAGATGGTTGTTGACCAGAGATGGCCAGATTGTGAAGGACTGATTCACAGTCACCAAACTCATGGAGGCTGAATTGTAACCCAGAGTTCCATTTGTTTGACTTTTGATAGACGATTTTGTACTTGGCAGGATAAACGGTGCTTGTCATTCTCATGGGACACTCCCTTGTGGTAGACAAGTTTGCTCAGGAGACTAAATTATAGGTTGTTTGGGGAGCGTAGAATTTGTTCAAGTGAAACTCAGTGTTCCTAAGTTCCATCAAGTCATAATAGCTGGATGAATTGATCTCCAGGTATATTTTTGTGCAGAAGAAGAGTGCTGTTTATCTGAAACGGAGTATCCTTTCCCCAGGACTGAGACACATTGTCTTGTTACATATCGTTCTCATCACACTATTTTTTATTCAATATTTTTATTCAGCCATCGAAACCTAAAACACTTGTTCATGATAGATATGTTGGAGGTTTTAAGGTTATATTCTACATTGTTCTTAATAACAGTTGCATTTAAATCCATGTCTTCCTAATGAGATCTTAGACTATATCTTAGGTCCCTTGCCCTTAGATTAAAAAAATATCAATAGGGTCAGCTTGGTAGATAAAGGGCCATGTCTGGAGACAGGAGGTTCAAACATGGCCTCAGATCCTTGCTCACTGTGTGACCTTGGGCAAGTCACTTAACCCCAGTCATCCAGCCCTTACTGCTCTTTTGCCTTGGAACCGATACTCAGTATCTATTCCGAGCAGAAGGGAAGTATTAGGGGGCAGCTGGGTAGCTCAGTGGATTGAGAGTCAGGCCTAGAGATGGGAGGTCCTAGTTTCAAATCTGGTCTCAGACACTTCCCAGCTGTGTGACCCTGGGCAAGTCACTTGACCCCCATTGCCTAGCCCTTACCACTCTTCTGCCTTGGAGCCAATATGCAGTATTGACTCCAAGATGGAAGGTAAGGGTTTAAAAAAAAAAAGAAGGGAAGGATTAAAAAAGAGAGAGAAAGACATCAATAATAAAATTTCCAAGCATTTTTGTTAGCCTCACTTCTGACCCTGTACTCAAATTCTGAGATGATGTCTTATATGGGACCAGATTCTCAAACTATACTGCAAAGCAACAATCATCAAACCAATTTGGTACTGGAAGAAACAGGATAATCAGTGGAAAAGATTAGGTATGTGATAAGTCAGAAGAAAATGAACAAGTAGCCTAATGGTCAATGAATGAAAGGAAATCGGCTGTTGGGACGAGATCTCATTATTCCACAAAAACTGCAGAGAAAACTGCAAAACAGCCTGGCAGTAACTATGTACAATCCAATATCTAACACCAAATGCCAAGATAAGCTCCAAACGGGTAGCTGCATTAGATAAAAAGGGTAACACCACAAAAAATTTAGAGGAACAAGGGAAAAAAATACCTGTCAGCTCTATAGCTAGGAGAAGAGTTCATGACTAGACAAGAGACAGGCTCATAGAAGGTAAAATGGACAATTTTGATTACATAAAATTGAAAAAGCTTTTGTATAGGGGGACAGTTAGATGACTCAGTAGCCTGAGAGCCAGACCTACAGATGGGAGGTCCTGGGTTCAAATCTGGCCTCAGACACTTCCTAGCTGTGTGACCCTAGGCAAGTCACTTAACCCCCATTGCCTAGTCCTTACCATTCTTCTGTCTTGGAACCAATACACAGTATTGATTCTAAAACAGAAGGTGAGAGTTTAAAAAAATAGAAAGAAAAGCAAAACTTCTGTACATACACAAAACAATGCAGCTAAAATTAGAAGAGAAGCAGTCAAAGGGGAAAATATCTTTGGAGTGACTTTCTCTGAAAAAGAACTCCATTTTTAAGACAGAGAGAATTGCTTTACTAAGCAATTGGGGGGAATTTACTTTCCCCCCAGCTTTACTAAATTGTGTCAACATGGAACCTAGGAACCCCAAACTTGTGGCCTAGTGGAATCTGATGAACCCCAAGTTTTAGCAATAGCTTATAGGTTGGAATCCCCAAAGTTTGTATTTGTTCCCTTTTCCCATGGGAACCTACCCTGAAGGGAATCTCAGGCTAGCAGTTTCAGACTGAGTGGGAGACCTTCCATGTTGACAATTGACAAATGACAAATGCTGAAGGAACTATGGGAAAATAAGCATACAAATACATTGTTGTTGCTATTTGTTTGTTTTTAAACCTTTACCTTTCTTGCGTTTTAAACCTACTGTTTTAGAATCAATATTACGTATTGGTTCCAAGGCAGAAGAGCAAAAAGGGCCAGGCAATTCACACTAAGTGACTTGCCCAAATTCACACAGCTAGGAAGTGTCTGAGGTAAAATTTGAATCCAGGACCTTTCATCTCTAGGCCTGGCTCTCTATCCTAATGTATTGTTGATGGAACTGTGGACTGATCCAGTCATTCTGGAAAACAGTTTGGATGTATGCCCAAAGGGCTATTTTATTTTATTTTATTTTTTTAAACCCTTACCTTCCATCTTGGAGTCAATACTGTACATTGGCTCCAAGGCAGAAGAGTGGTAAGGGCTAGGCAATGGGGTTAAGTGACTTGCCCAGGGTCACCCAGCTGGGAAGTGTCTGAGGCCAGATTTGAACCTAGGACCACCCATCTCTAGGCCTGGCTCTCAATACACTGAGCCACCCCGCTGCCCCCCAAAGATAAACATACCTTTTGACCCAGAAATGCCATTACTAGTACTATACACAAAAGAGGCCAAAGAAAGAGAGGAAAGAACCATATGTAAACAATATTTGTAGCTGCTCTTTTTGTAGTCATCTCCTGTTTATCTTGTAACAGATTATGCATGTATGACCAGCTCAATTGTACACACACATTCTCATCTACTTGCTGGTGGAGTGTTTCACATTAAGTGGATGAAGCTTCAGTGCCCTTGTCTCTCTCTCATTGTGGGTCAACTGGCAGTGGCTAGCCAATAAACCTGAAATTCATGGGAATTCATGGGAAAAGAGGCCCCTTCTAGCCCAGAGGGATCATTGAGTTAGAGTTGGAAGGGACCTCTGACTCCATCTAGTCCTCCAGATGAGGATCTGAAGTCCAGAAAAGTTAAGTGATGTGCCCACAGTCTGAAAGCACACAGGAGTCTGAAAAAAGATTTGAACTCAAGTCTTTCAGATTCCAAGTCCAATGCTCTAGCCACCATATTAGTGTTATCAAAACCAAATAGAAATCTGAACCACTAATCAATGCATAAGGGTCTTTGCTAGGCACACATTGACTTAGCTTTTTTATTTTTATTTATTTGGGGGGGGGAGGGAGATTTTATTTAGTTAGTTAATTTAGAATATTTTTCCATGGTTACAAGATTCATGTTCTTTGTCCCCCAATCCCCTCCCATAGCTGATGCGCAATTCCACTGGGTTTTATATGGATGACAGCTTTAGAATGTAATCTTATCTTTGTTTTATTGTATTTTTATACACAAATTATTATTTATTATATGTCATTTTACTCGTTAAATAACTCCCAATTATATTTTAATCTAGTTCAAGCTGCTTTCAGGAACGTTGTGAGTCATATGTGGCCAGCAAACCTTGTATCTGATCTCTGTGCAGTATACCTTTCTCCTCTAAATTTGTGATTCCAAAGATAAAGTAATTTGAGAAGGGCAAGAAGATGAACAACGAGGGGAATCAGGGAAGGCTTCCTGAAGGAGAGGACACTTGAACTGGGCTTTGGGGGGAACAAAGAATTCTAGGAAGTAAAGATGAGGAGGGAGTTCACTCAGTGTCTGTCTTGGAGAGTTGCAAACACTCATACTCTTTTCTAGTTCACCTAACACTCTAAATATCATCATTTCATTTAAAAAATATTTTTATGTAGAACATATTCCTTTTTGCTTTATTTTATTTTTAAATATTTTATTATCCAAAGTACATGTAATACTGAACAAGTTGTGGTATCTGTTGTTGATGGAATATTATTATGCTGAAAAGAATAATAAACTGGAGGAATTCCAAGTGAACTGGAACAACCTCTAGGAAGTGATGCAGAGCGAGAGGAGCAGAACCAGGAGAACGTTGTACACAAAGACTGAAAAAGTATGGAAAGGTTTGCAATTTGCAAAACTGTGCAAAAACTGAAAAGTGCAAACCTAGGTCTGATTGACAGTGGTATGTGACCAAGGGTAACATGGGAGCCTGAGCTGGGGGATCTGGGAAGACTCCATCTTGCCCCATCGGACTTTTCTTCTGGTCTCCTGAGGAAGTCAAGAGGAAGGTCTGAAGAGGATTTCCCTGTGCTGAACTGAGGAAGGGTACCTGTATCTAGCTGCTGGCAGCATTCAGTCTCACTTGGACATCAGGACTTGTTTGGACATCTAACAACAACAGATCCTGGCTCTAACTGTTTTTTGGACCCCTGCTGAGTAAGATTTGGGAACTTGGTTAAGTTTTAGTTTAGTAACCTAGTTAGCATAGTTAGTTAGTTTTTTAAATATTAATGAGCATAAGTAAATTCCTAAGCCCTTATTCCTTTCCCTTCCCAAACAATAAAGTAGATTTTTATGCTTTTTCCTCTCGTGTTTCCCTTATCAAAAATCCTATCCTAATAAGACTGATACATTGTGGTACCATCAAATGTAATGGACTTCTCTACCAGCAGCAATGCAATGATGAACTGGGGGAATTTCATGTGAACTGGAACAACCTCTAGGAAGTGATGTAGAGTGAAAGGAGCAGAACCAGGAGAACATTGTACACAGAGACTGAGACACTGTGGCACAATCGAAAGTAATGGACTTCTCTACTAGCACAATGCAATGATCAGGTTAATTCTGAGGGACTTGTGAGAAAGAACACTATCCACATCCAGAGAAAGATCTGTGGGAGTAGAAACACAGAAGAAAAACAACTGCTTGATCACATGGGTCGATGTGGATAGGATTGGGGATGTAGACTCTAAGTGATCACCCTGGTACAAATATCAATAATATGGAAATAGGTTTTGATAAATGACACCTAAAAACCTAGTGGAATTGCTCGTCAGTTACAGGAGAGGGGTGTAGGAGGGAGGGAGAGAATATGAATCATGTAACCATGGAAAAATTAGTTAAATTAATTAAATAAAAAATTTCAAAGAAAAAAACAAAGTACATATAATAATTTTAAACATACATTTTACTGAAATTTTAAGAACCAAGTTGTCTCTTTTCCTCCCTTCCCTCCCTTGTGACAGAGGCTGGCATTTTTTCTCCCTTCTCGATACCGAAAGTCCCTGAGGTGATCAATTTCACATACTCTTCGATCTGGCACTTTTTCCTAGTGCCAGCCTCTGTCACACCCTCCTCCAGAGATAATAAGCAATTTGATCTAGGTTAAAAATGTGTGATAATGGAAAACATATTTCCATATTGGCCAGCGTAAGAAAATTCTTGTATAAAACCAAAATCCCCAAATAAAAACACACAAATAAAATTAAGTGAAAAATAGTATGTTTTGATCTGCATTCAGATTCCATCACTTCTTTCTTTGGAGATGGATAGTATTCTTTATCCTGAGTCATTCACAACTGTGTCTGATCATTATACTGTTTAGAACAACTCAGTCTTTCACAGTTGATCATTGCATAGTATTGGTGTTGCTGTGTACAATGTTCTCCTGGCTCTCACTTCATTCGGCATCAGTTCATGTAGATCTTTCCAGGCTTTTCTAAAGTCATCTCACTCATCATTTCTTTCATATAGTATTCCATTATCATTAGATTCTACAAAATACCATTGTTTTTTGTTTGTTTGTTTGTTTTTTGGCAACAATATCATGGGAAAATACTTGAATGGGTCCCATCCAGCATCACCTTTGGGTGATATCTCTTTGGTTTGTTTACACTGGGAAGGCTACAAGAGTGATCTCATTATTACTGGTTTCTTCATCTTTTTTACTTGTTTTGGGCTTTCATTTTTGCCCCTTTTCCTCAGCCAAATTATCCCCAGTTTCTATACATTCTTCTAATGAGAAGGTAAATAACTTTTCTCCAAAATATCCCCTGATGCAAACTTGAAAAATCAACACTTGGTACAATGAGCCTGGGTGAGGCGCAGTAAGTATTTCAAAGTAGTGTGATCTCTGCAAATCTAACTTTTCTTTTCAAACCTTGTGTGGGTAGAGGCCAGACCAACAGCACAAAATAAATAATAACAATTGTACAGTGTGACAGCCCAGCAAGATAGGGCATGTTTCAAATACCATTAGAGGCTCTCATTAGATTGTTGCCTGTTTGAAGATAATAGTAGCTATTTACTAAACAAATGGTAACTAATTGGCAGGCAAGGATAAAATCCAAAACCAGGAGCAAAGGTTCACCATCATCATTTTTTTCTAATCTTAGAATTATAATCTGTTCTATATTCACAAAGTGTTTTTCATCAGATAAAAAGAGTTTTTGTAAGCATTAACACATTCAACTTCATAATGCCCTAAACGATGGAACAGTATGATCCCGTACCTCCCTGTGGCTCATGGTGCCCTGGCCCCTATCCTACTCCCATATTACCTTTTATTCTCACTCCTGCAGGGATTGTCTAACATCAGGTAAAATTTTGAAATAGGTTAAATTCACCTTTGATCTTGTCCTTTTCTTCCTTTCTGGTAGTTCCCTATTTTTCTCTTCTTCCTTCCCTCTCTCCTTTCCTCTTAGTAACTTAAGGCACTTTCATCTTAATGTAGGTTTTTTTAAAAAAGATAAAGTCCAATCTTAACTGGTCCTAGTTAGAATTGATGCTTGGGGACAAGTGTTTCTTCACCTTTAAAATGGGCCCAATAACAGTTTACTATCTATCTCATCCAAGTAACAACCTTTCCAATATTTGAAGACAATCATGGCTTCTCTCCTCAGTCTCCTTTTCTAGTCAGGAGGCAGCTGTGTGGTTCAGTGGATAGAGACCCGGGGTCTGGAGACAGAAGGTCCTAGTTTCAAATATGGCCTCAGACACTTTCTAACTGCATGAGCCTGGGCAAGTCACTTAATTCCAGTAGTCTAGCTCTTACTGCTCTTCTGTTTTTGGAACCTATACTTGCTATGGATACTAAGACAGAAGGTAAGGGTTTAAAAAATAAATAAATATCCCCAGTTCCTTCAACCAATCTTCACAAGACATGATCTAGAGGCCCTTCAGTATATGAATTGCTTTCGTTTTGATGCTCTATAGTTTATTAAGATTCCTTCTAAAGAGTGGCACCCATTTCTGAACAAAATATTCTGGAGAGGAGAGCATTATACACAGAAACAATAACATTGTGGGATTAAAAGCAATGCAAAGATCCAGGATATTTCAGTGGGACTCATGAGGAAGAATGTTATCCACATCTGGAGAAAGAACTATGGGAGTAGAAATTCAGAAGAAAACGTGATTTATCACTTGTTTTTATGGGTATGTGATTTGGGTTTTTGGTTTTAAAGGATTACTCTTTTACAAAAATGAATAATATAAAAGTGGTTTGAGTGATAATATATACATATATATGTGTATATATGTATAACCCAGTGGAATTCCTTGTTAACTCTGGGAGAGAGAAGGGATGCGAGGAAGGAGAAAACAAATCAGGAACCATAGAAAAAAATAAAAAATTTAATATTAAAAATATTCTGAATGCAAATACCAACAACACAGAAATGGGTTCGAATCAAGAACACATGTGATACCCAGTGGAATCATGTGTCGGCTATGGGAGAGGTGGTGGGAGGCAGGGGGAGGAAAAGAAAATGATCTTTGTTTCCAATGAATAATGTTTGGAAATGACCAAATAAAATAATGTTTAAAAAAATAAAAAAAAAATAAAAATATTCTGGAGAGAGTCTAATAAGAGTGGAGTTCAGTGGAATGCTAACCTTCTTGGTTCTGTGCCCCATGCTTCTCCATGAAACTTTATGTTTCTTGGTCATCAGATTAAACTATAGATTTCTATTAGGCTTGCAGTCCACTAAAATCCCCAGATCTTTCTTAGACAAAGTGTACTTAACTGGGATATTGACTTTTGGGCCCAATTATTAAGACTTTACATTTATCTCTATTATGTTTCTTTTTCTTTTTTTCTTCTTTTTTTTGTTTGGCTTAATGTTCTATACAATCAAGAGCTTTCGAATCTTGAATTATTATTCTGTGTGCTAGTTATTCCTCTCAGCATGCTGTCACTGGCAAAGTTTAATAAGCATGCCAACTAGGTCTTTGTCCAAGTCACAAATAGCAGTGTGTAGTGGTACAGAATTTTGCTGCCTGTTATGTTTCAGAGTATACTCTGTTTACATTCTTTAGTCCTGGAGCAGCCAAGGTCTCCTAAGTGGATGATAAATTCAAACTTCAAGCTCCAAAAGACCATGGTGGCTCTGGGTCCAGGTTCCTTATTCTTCAGTTTAGGAAACAGAGACTTGATGATGTGAACAACTTGCCCAAGGTCAAGAACAGTAATCAACAATGGAGCTGTGATTCATGCCCCATTGCTCAATATGACTGACTTTCTACTAGCCTGCACTGCTTCTCTGTCCAAGATACCTAAATTTAAGAAATTATTCCATTAATTTGTGTAAATATCACAGGCATTAACCAATGGATTAGAAGCTGAAGTATTAAGGACATAGTCTCCTGACTGAAGACAGAAAACTGGCAAGACCAAGTTTCTCACGTATTGATGATCACAGGTTATTGCGAGGATAAAATAATATTTGTAAAGAAATTTACAAGCTTTGGAGTGCCAGTTATGAGCATTATTATTACCCACCCTCCCCGGAATAGGGAAAGCTGGGCACGTCCTGGCAGACATCCAGAAACTCTGACCTACTAAGAGTGGCTCCTTGTCTAGGTGGAGAGTGAAACACCCTGGGCTAAGTGTTGGCTACATTCTTGGAGAGTCCCAGAGAGTCATTGTTTTGCTTATTTGAGTTCTCTCAGGTTTCTCCTCTGGATGTGGAAGGAATTGGAGCATTGCCCAGGTTTATCTGGCTGGCCAAGGCAGTTTGCCTTTCTTATGGTTTGAGGCCCTCTTTGGCCCATTCAGCTTACGAATGGCCTCCAAAGGCTATAAAGTCTGCTCTTCCCTTAGTGTCCAATTCTCTCCTTGAACACAGTTCCCCAATTGAGATCCTACCTCCGCCCCCCTTGGTCTAATTCTTGTCTTAGTTCCCTCTTGGGGTCCCCTGTTTTTCTTTCAATAAATCATCACCTCTTACTCCACAGATTTTATCAGACATACCCTTTGTTTCTGGGCAACAAGTCTCCTTTACATGGAGCACACGTAGCCATCGTTTCAGTCAACCAGGAGGAAAGGCTGGGAGCTCAGATCCCAGCCTTGTATAACTCATTCTGAGAGTTCATGGGGGCACAGAACTGAGAAGGTGAGCATTCCACTAGATCCCACTCTTGTTAGACTCCTTCCATCCGCAACAACTCCATAACAATGGTATGGTCCATAAACAGCACAAAATGATGTAGAAATAGAACTCTCAGGGATCAAGCTTGCGTATAAAAGAAAGAAACAGTCTGAGACCAAAGTATGTGTGAAAGGATGAAGACATAGTATGAGAAGAGGACAGAAGCCACTTAAGTTTTCCTTTCATCCCTGCCCCATGCCTTGCATGATGCTTTTTCAAACTGGTCATTTCTATACATTTTTTTCTTACTCTGATAACTTTGATATTTTGATATACGATTACTTCATATACCCATTTATGGGTACAGTCCCTCCAATAGGCTGGATGGCACCCTGACTATGACTGCTCATCCTTTGTGACTTGTGTTTATATCCTCCTGGGAATCCTTTACAGGGGTGCTTCTCAGAAGTTCAAGAGGCTTTCTTTTTCCTCCTTCCTTCCTTTCTTCCTTCCTTCCTTCCTTCCTTCCTTCTTCCTTCCTTCCTTCCTTCCTTCCTTCCTTCCTTCCTTCCTTCCTTCCTTCCTTCCTTCCTTCCTTCCTTCCTTCCTTCCTTCCTTCCTTCCTTCCTTCCTTCCTTCCTCCTCCCTCCCTCCCTCCCTCCACTCTACCTTCCTTCCTTCTTCCTTCTTCCTTCCTTCCTTCCTTCCTTCCTTCCTTCCTTCCTTCCTTCCTTCCTTCCTTCCTTCTCTTCCTTCCTTCCTTCCTTCCTTCCTTCCTTCCTTCCTTCCTTCCTTCCTTCCTTCCTTCCTTCCTTCCCTCCCTCCCTTCCTCCCTTCTTCTTCCTCCTCCTCCCTCCCTTCCTTCTTCTTCCTTCCTTCCTTCCTTCCTTCCTTCCTTCCTTCCTTCCTTCTTCCTTCCTTCTTCCTTTCCTTCTTCTCTTCTTCTTCTTTCTTTCTTTCTTTCTTTCTTTCTTTCTTGTCTTTCCTTTTCTTTCTTTCTTTTCTTGTCTTTCTTTCTTTCTTTCTTTCTTTCTTTCTTTCTTTCTTTCTTTCTTTCTTTCTTTCTTTCTTCTCTTCTTCTTTCTTCCTTCCATTCCTTCCTTCCTTCCTTCCTTCCTTCCTTCCTTCCTTCCTTCCTTCCTTCCTTCCTTCCTTCCTTCCTTCTTTCCTTTCTTTCTTCTTTCTTTCTTTCTTTCTTTTCTTCTCTTTCTTTCTTTCTTTCTTTCTTTCTTTCTTTCTTTCTTTCTTTCTTTCTTTCTTTCTTTCTTTCTTTCTTTCTTCTTTCTTTCTTTCTTTCTTTCTTTCTTTCTTTCTTCTTTCTTTCTTTCTTTCTTTCTTTCTTTCTTTCTTTCTTTCTTTCTTTCTTTCTTTCTTTCTTCTTTCTCTCTCTCCCTCTCCTCTCTCTTTCTTGACATATCTTGTGATAAAAAATATGGTCAAAACTGATCCTGATGGCAGTGGTCAAAGGGACAGTTAAAGCAAGATATAATTGCAAAGGCAGTTTTCTTCTTATGGCCATATTAGGAATTCACAAGATGAACAAATACTGAAATCTTCAA
This sequence comes from Monodelphis domestica, assembly GCF_027887165.1. Lineage (NCBI taxonomy): Eukaryota > Metazoa > Chordata > Mammalia > Didelphimorphia > Didelphidae > Monodelphis > Monodelphis domestica. The sequence continues at coordinate 41,927,804 of NC_077232.1, read as the reverse complement.
TAAAAGAAATGATTGGGGGTAAATTCATGAAGCAGAAGCAGGCTTGGTTTGACTTTCTCCAAAGGGGAGCACTCCTAGATCTCCTAATCAACATTGCAAGCAGCCTCATAATCAACATGACACACAGCCTCTATTGCAGGGAAGGACATTAGAGATAAGACAATTTACCTGGAAGCCCGGGGAGTCTCATACAAAGTCATCTTCTCTAAGAATCATTTCTATCCCTTATGCTATATTTCTATGATCATAAGAATTATGGGTGAAAGCCCTGTATCAAAAGTTTTGACTTATATTTGTTAGTACAGAATTTGTAACTGAGGTGAAACTTTGTAATGCTTATCACCCATGTTAGTGAGGTAATGGGATGAATTGCAAATAAAAGCTGAAGCTGGAAGTCCCAAAAAGAGGAGGCTGAAAGGCTCTGTGTTTTCTTTCCCTCTTTCATTTCTCTCCCTCCCCCATTTCATATTTAGTGTTGGCCAAATTTGAATCCAGGACCTCCTATGTTCAGGCCCTGGCTCCCTATCCATTGAATCACCTGGATGTCCCTTTTTCTATCTATCTGGACATTCTGTTTACCAAAGGAACATGCAAACCATTTGTTGTGTATCCCTTACCATCGTCCCGTCACTGAGCCACTCTCATGTCTGGTTGTCTGTCTTTCTGGTGACAGCTTTTATTCCCCTTTCACAGTTCTTGGTCAGTAGTGGGGTTTTTTGCCTATTCTTGTCCACTTCATGAGCCTTTCTGCTGCTGTTTGCATGACCTCAAGTTTAATTCTTTGGCAATCATGATAAACTAGGACTCTCGGCCATTCACCATCACTGGTAAGAGTACAGATCTTAAAAGCCCGGGGGTGGGGGGTGGGTTTGTTTCAAGGAAAGGCTTAGCGCCATCAAATGTACTGCCACAATTTCTAACTGGCAGGCCAGCACTCTATTTCTCTTATTAAATTCAACTCATTACTTATTGTAGTGTCTGCACAGGTCTCTAAGTTATCCATCCGGTTTCATATTATAGCCTGGTCAATAGCTATTATTCATCCACTTGGTTTTTCCAGTGTGGCAAAGTAGGCTGGACTCTCATATGGATCTCTTTTAGTATGCTCTGTAAGGCTTGAAACAATTAGAACAACTTGATCCATAACTAGGAATATCTGGAGGTTCATGCTGTCCATAAGAGAGCCTTAACCCAGTTGGATTCTATTCTGGACATCTTTTTATTTTTCTTTCAATCCTTAGCTTCCATCTTAGAATCAATACTATGTATTGGCTCCGAGGCAGAAGTTTGGTAAAGGCTAGGCAATGATGGTTAAGTGACTTGCCCAGGGTCACACAGCTAGAAAGTATCTGAGGCCAGATCTGAAGCCAGGTCTTCTCATATCTGCCCCTTGGACCTTTCTTTTTCTTTCCTTCCTTCCTTCCTTCCTTCCTTCCTTCCTTCCTTCCTTCCTTCCTTCCTTCCTTCCTTCCTTCCTTCCTTCCTTCCTTCCTTCCTTCCTTCCTTCCTTCCTTCCTTCCTTCTTCCTTCCTTCCTTCCTTCCTTCCTTCTTTCTTTCTTCCTTTCTTCTTTCTTCTTCCTTCCTTCCTTCCCTTCCTTTCTTTCTTTCTTCTTTCTTTCTTTCTTTCTTTCTTTCTTTCTTTCTTCTTTCTTTCTTTCTTTCTTTCTTTCTTTCTTCTTCCTTCCTTCCTTCCTTCCCTTCCTTCCTTCCTTCCTTCCTTCCTTCCCTTCCTTCCTTCCTTCCTTCCTTCCTTCCTTCCTTCTTTCTTTCTTTCTTTCTATTCTTTCTTTCTTTCTTTCTTTCTTTCTTTCTTTCTTTCTTTCTTTCTTTCTTTCTTCTTTCTTTCTTTCTTTCTTTCTTTCTTTCTTTCTTTCTTTCTTTCTTTCTTTCTTTCTTTCTTTCTTTCTTCTTCTTCCTTCCTTCTTCCTTCCTTCCTTCCTTCCTTCCTTCCTTCCTTTCTTCCTTCCTTCCTTTCTTTCTTTCTTTCTTTCTTTCTTTCTTTCTTTCTTTCTTTCTTTCTTTCTTTCTTTCTTTCTTTCTTTCTTTCTTTCTTTCTTTCTTTCTTTCTTTCTTTCTTTCTTTCTTTCTTTCTTTCTTTCCTTTCTTTCTTTCTTTCTTTCTTTCTTTCTTTCTTCTTTCTTTCTTTCTTTCTTTCTTTCTTTCTTTCTTTCTTTCTTTCCTTTCCCCTTACCTTCTGTCTTGGAATCAATACCATGTATTGGCTCTGAGGCAGAAGATTGGTAAAGGCTAGGCAATGGGGGTTAAGTGACTTGCCCAGGGTCACACAGCTAGAAAGTATCTGAGGCCAGATCTGAAGCCAGGTCTTCTCATCTCTGCCCCTTAGGCATCTTTCTTGAAAGAGGTAAATGTCTTTGGCCAGCAGCATACTTCTCCCTGTTTTAGGTTGTATAGTTGGAAATTCTTGAACCCCTAACAACTACCTTATCCCAAATCCTTTCTGTATTACCTAGAATCTTTTGCCCCTTTTTCTTTGTCCTTGCATTTGGGTAATTACATGATTGTATTTAAGTTTGCCGTGACTCCTCTCTCTCTCTCTCTCTTTTCTTCCTCAAGATCGAGTTGGGCAAGTTTTACTCTAGTTTTTTTTTATTTTAATAAATCTCATAAATATGATACTTGAGTTGTATATTAATTTTTGAAACACACAAGGTCTCACTCATGTTAACAATCAGAAGGTGAACAAATGGGGGCAGCTGGGTGGCTCAGTGGATTGAGAGTCAGGCCTAGAGACAGGGAGGTCCTGGGTTCAAATCTGGCCTCAGACACTTCCCAGCTGTGACCCCTATTGCTTAGCCCTTACCTCTCTTCTGCTTTGGAGCCAATACACAGTATTGACTCCAAGATTGGAAGGTAAGGGTTATTATAAAACTTATTTAAGTTTTCTCTACTGATCCATCTTTCAATAGATCATTTATGATCTTTACCCATGCATGGAAAACAGTGTTGAAAGTGAACTTCAGGCTCATTAGTTTTCCTCTATGGAATCAAATGGAGTGTGTGATATTTAGGAAGGACTAGCACCTCTGGTATGAGGACTTGCTCATCCATCTTCTGTTTCTACCTTTCACCCAGCTCTCCCCTGTGGCTCCAAAAAGCTGTATTATAGCAGCCACATTCTAGTAGAACTGTTTCAGCTGATGAGCTCAATCAAGTTGAGGGTAACCCACCAGCCTTAGACCCATTGGTGAGTTACCAGGGTGGGTGACTACCCCAGGCTTGTGAAGACTTGCCCCTGCAAAATGGGCAGATGAAAACAATTTGTTCCAAGAGCCTTGAAGGCAGCTGACTCAGGTTCTGTTGAGCACCTACAGTTTGGTTATATATTGAAGGCGCCAGAGCCATCCAGTTCATCCCAAGCCATCTCCAGGCATCCTGACTTTTGTCTGGCCTGAGGACTTCAATGACTGGAAGAGTAAGTGTGCAACTCTGCCTCACTTAAATCCAATTCCTTTTGATGTCATTGGTCTTCTTTAAAAATGAAGGACCAGGGGCTCACTGGATTGAGATGCAGGCCTAGAGACAGAAGGTCCTGGGTTCGAATCTGGCCTCAGATGTGTGACCCTGGGTAAGTCACTTGACTCCCATTGCCTAGCCCTTGCCACTCTTCTGCCTTGGAACCAATATACGATATTGATTCTTAGATAGAAGATAAGGGTTGTTGTTTTTTTTTTTTACAGGACAAAATAAGAACTCATTCAAATCCTTTAAAAATAATCAACAATAAATTCAGGGTGATCCTGTATTCTTTGTACTTTTCTGTCAGTTGTGTTTTGATCTGTCATAGAATGTCATTTACTAAGACTGTCAATTCCTATCTAAAATTTTAATCAGACATTCCCTTTAGTTTACATGCAACAGTCTCTGCTTTGCATGGAGCATACAGTCACCATTCCAGGCAGCCACGAGAGAAAGCTGGGAGCTCAGATGCCAGTCTTGTATAACTCCTCTCATAAAATCTCCTGATTAGTAGCTGAGCCAGAAGAGCTGAGATCAGAGGGGCCCTTTTCAAAGAGGAACTGTTTCCATCTGGTTTCGTTTTGGATGCCCCCCATTATTTATTTGTTTGTTTATTTAAGAATGTTTTTCCATGGTTCCATGATTCACATTCTTTCTCTCTCCCCCTCCCATAGCCAAAGAGCAATTCCACTGGGTTTTATATGTATCATTATTCAAGACCTACTACTACTGTTATTATTATTATTAAATATCATTCATATTTGCAATAGAATGATCATTTAAAGTCAAAATCCCCAATCATGTCCCCATCAAACCATGTGATCAATCATATATTTTTCTTCTATGTTTCTACTCCCACAGTTCTTTCTCTGGATGTGGACAGCGTTCTTTTTCATAAGTCCCTCCAAATAGTTCTGGATTATTGCATTGCTGCTGGTAGAGAAGTCCATTACATTCAATTGTACCATAATGTATCAGTCTCTGTGTACAATGTTTTCCTGGTTCTGCTCCTCTCACTCTGCTTCACTTCCTGGAGGTTGTTCCAGTCTCCATGGAATTCCTCCACTTTATTATTCCTTTGAGCACAATAGTATTCCATCACCAACATATACCACAGTTTGTTCAGCCATTCCCCAATTGAAGGGCATCCCCTCATTTTCTAGTGTTTTGTCACCATAAACAGTGTGACTATAAATAGTTTTGTACAAGTCTTTTTCCTTATTATCTGTTTGGGGTATAGACACAGCAGTGCTATGGCTGGATCAAAGGGCAGACAGTCTTTTATCGCCCTTTGGGCATAGTTCCAAATTGTTTGGCTGCTTTTCTGAAGATTACAAGATGTTGCTTTTGGGAGGGGTGACATTTCCACCTTAGTGTCAGGGCAACTCTATTCAAATGGTGGCTAATGCCAAGGGGACTTCAACAGGCTAGTCAGTGCTGGGGACCCCTGGCTGTCTTCACTTCTGTTTTCTTTCTTTTTGGCAGGTGGTTTTGTGAAACTGTCCTGGAAAGGAGGCAGCAGCATCTCTCAGAGCAGTTATGGTTGTGGATGCAGTTACAGTGGCTGGTACCATAGTTGGTTTCCTCATCTGATAGGGAAGTCCCTAGAAAGAAGACTAAGTTGGGCAGTTTGATGCACAGGCAAAATATGAAATGCCTAATTAATACCCTTGCTCAAATGTGTGTGTACTTTTTGGCTTTCCAGCTTACTATATAGGAGAAACAAGTTTTTACTGAATTTTGTTCTAATCATTCTGTAATGAGTGCTTTGATTCTTTTAAACTTATTGCATAACTCCAGTAGGAATAAATCACCTGCCTTATTCTTGATTGATGTTTGTACATTGAGTTTCTTTTTTATTTCCTTCCTATTTGGGGAAACTCTAGATTACAGCCTAAAGGAGAATTATTCCTCAAGAACTGAGGCGAAGGTGATGAGCCAATGAATTCGAGAATGAGGAGCCTACTTCCCCTAATTAGGAATTACGGTTTCTCTAAGCTGAATTCAGGCAAACCAGAATGGTTAGGTAGACAGGGTATGAAGCACTAAGTAGTCAGGTCTTAAGCCCTAGGGCCTCAGTTGAGTGTTTGTCTCTAGTCTCTATGTAAATATTTACAAAAAAGTCTTTAAAATTTGTTAAAATTGGGGGGCAGCTAGGTCACTCAGTGGATAGAGAGTCACATCTAGAAATAGGAGGTCTTGGGTTCAAATTTAACCTCAGAGACTTGCTAGCTGTATGACCTTGGGTAAGTCACTTAACCTCCATTGTCTAGCCCTTACTGCTCTTCTGCTTTGGAACGAATACTTAGTATTGATTCTAAAACAGAATGTAAGGGTTTAAAAATTGATAAAGTTGGAAAATTATGAATATGGTATAGTAATGATTAATTATTCTATTAAATTTGGGGTAATGCATGGGTATTTTTCCAAGTCTTAAGTATTTGAATTACTTTCAGAAATCTTGAGAATTAATCTCTCAAAATTTAGTCAGCTCAAACATGGGGGTGTATGCTTAGTTTAGCCCATTTATTGGATGCAAGTGTAGACAGTTCCAGGACATGGATCATATGGGCATAGCCCTAGAATATCTGTTCTCTAATACCACAGTCCTTGATCAAGGATTACTTCCTTATGCGGCATATTGAGGACTATAATGGTAGATAACAAATGTGGGGACTCCACTAGAAGGGGTGGCAAAAGTTTGTTATATAATATAATCCTTATAGATCTCTTCCATCTTTTATCATGCCCTTGGCCATTGGACCTTTGGGATATTTGGCTTATTCAGGTCTCTTGTTAAATTTTCTAGAAAATAGTGTTTTACTCTGCTAATTCTTATAGTTTCACAAGATGATGTTCTTCATTTTCTATCATGCTTCTCCCTAAGATTTTGCCAATGAGTTTTATATTCTAAATCAGTTTTGCCCTTTGCTGAATTCTCTTGGCAAAGAGGTCAAGGATTTTCTGGCTAAAACGGTTTCAAGCCAGCATGGGGCAGTCATTTATCTAGAGGCTGGAGTACCGTTCTTCATCAAATATAGCAGAGGCCAATGATGCCTCCTGTAAATTTGTGTTTCCCATGACGGGGCTGCTCATGATGTTGTTATTGGCATTCCTGGCAAATGTGGCGCAGTTGATAACAATTTGGAATTCTTTTCCTATACCTTATAGAGATGAAGACTCTTTGGGAGTAGATAACTGAAAAACAAAGTGAAACTGGACATCTGAGAAATATTTCTTTCTCTAAAGAAGCAAGCTTTGTAAATATCGATAAACAGCTTTAGCCAAAAGGCCAAAGAGAATGCAGTCATACTTTTAAGAATAGCAATTTTCCATTTAGGTATCTTTCTCCATTCTTTTATTTATGTAGACCAGATACATTTTAGAGCAGGATAATTATGGGGAAAGCTCGTAATTCTTCTTACAATGGCCAAAATGTTTGCCAATACTATGTATAGAAGGAATTTCAGGATGTATCGTATCGTTAACATTATCCTCCCTTCTGACTTCAACATATCACTTTGAAAATCAATAATTTCATAAATGTGGATAACTTCACCCATTGATACAAATCACAACTATTTCATGCTATATTATTTAGTGAAATTCAATAGTACTAATTAAGTACACCATGCTGAGAGTTTTATAAAATTATGGCTGTTGATCCTCAAAACAACCCTCAGAGGTAGGTGTCATTAGTATTCCCATTTTATAATGGAAGAAACTGAAGCAGACAAAAGTTAAGTGACTTGGCTAGGGTCACAAAGCTATCAGGTATCTCAGGATGGATTTGAACTCAAATCTTCTGGATTTCAACATTAGCACTCTATCTACTGCCCTGGAGAACTGCATGCATGAACAGAAGTGATAAAGCTTAAAAGATAACAGGTTAACTACCACAAAGAGATCAAAGAAAGACAAAAAGAATTCATATATAAAAGAATATTTAAAGCAGCTTTTGTTGTGGCAAAGAACTGGATACTAAGGGGATGCCCATTGATTGGAGAATGGCTGAAGAAGTTAAAGTCTATGAATATAATGGGATATTTTCAGTGCCATAAAAAATGATGAATGGGATAGTCTCAGAGAAACCTGGGGAGACATGTATGAATTGATGCACACTAAATAAGCCGAGCTGGGAGAATAATTTATACAATATTAGAAAGACATGGGGCAGCTGGGTACCTCAGTGGACTGAGAGCCAGGCCCAGAGATGGGAGGTCCTGGGTTCAAATCTGGCCTCAGACACTTCCTAGCTGTGTGACCCTGGGCAAGTCACATAACCCCCATTGCCTAGCCCTTACCATGCTTTTGCCTTCAAACCAATAATACATATTGATCCTAAGATGGAAGGTAAGGGTTTAAAAAAAAATACAGGTAACTTGAAACTTTGAAGGACTTAACTCTGTGTGGCATAATGATCAATGACAATTCCAGAAGACTCATGGTGAAACATGGTACCAACCTCCTGATTCAGAGGTGGAAGATTCAGGGTTTGGATTGAGATATATAGTTTTGGGACATGGCCAATGGAGAAATTTCTTTGGTTTGATTAATAATAATAACTATAATACTAATAGCTAGTATTTGTGGGGCTCTCAGGTTTGCAAAATGCTGTATGTATCTTATTTCATTTAAATCTTGCATCAACCCTGTGATGTAGGTGCTGTTTTACAGATGAGGAAACTGAGGCAGGCAGAGATTTAATGACTTACTCAGAGTCATATAGCTGGTCAATATCAGAGGTGGGAATTGAACTCTGGCCTTCTTGATTCTAAGTCCAGTGTTTTGAAGACTCTACATACTTGTGACAAAGATTTTATTTTTCTTTCTACTACAAGGAGGGTACTGGGATGGGAAGGAGAGAGAAAATTTTTTTTTTATTTTGAAGAAAGGGATGCTAACAACTAGGAATCTATGTCCTGAGCTCAAGTAATAGTCTGCACTCACATCTAATACTATCTATTCTGGGAGAAAAAAAATGGACATTTTGTTAAAAATACCAAATAAAATTAAAGAGATGTACAAAGAGTAGCACCAAGAGGAGATTTTCCAGAAAAGTTAGGTTAGGGCCAGATTCATCGGGTAATCATTCTTCCATCAGTGAGACTCTACACTTAGTTTGGTCCTTGAAGAATAGACACATAATTCATCCAACTTCCTAGCTTGTCAGAGACCTGTTAGAACTTGCATTCATCCTTTGAAAACCCGGGTGTTCTCCATTCCATGATGAACTATGATTGAAGGTCATCAATGGAAAGATGGAGAACAAAACATGAAAAAACATGCCAAACAGTAAGAGAGCTGCGTCACTGGGATGATGAGAAGATAAAACCAATTCTTCTTTCCTTTGTCCCCAACTAATGGCAGGTTATTCTCTTCCCAGCCCAAGCCATTGAGAGAAATCATACACTGAATGTTGTCCGTTGCTCATCCATCAAAGCCAAGCACTGTAAAACCTTTCTAGAGTAAACCATTTCGCCTCTAATTTGGGTGATTCTCGGCTCTCCTTACTCCACGCCTACCTGATCTCCCAGGGACAGTGTGACGATAATTACATTCAAGTATGCACATTTTCAAAAGCTCAGGGAAAAGGTAGATGGACAGTATGAGCAAATAAACACATTTGCCTGGGTTCTGTGGCTTCCCATTCTGTTTTACTTGCCTTCCACCTTTTTAAAAGATACAAAAGGGGGCAGCTGGGTAGCTCAGTGGATTGAGAGCCAGTCCTAGAGATGGGAGGTCCTGGGTTCAAATCTGACCTCAGACACTTCCCAGCTGTGTGACCCTGGGCAAGTCACTTGACCCCCATTGCCTAGCCCTTACCACTCTTCTGCCTTGGAGCCAATACACAGTATTGACTCCAAGACGGAAGGTAAGGGTTTAAAAAAGGGGGAAAAAAAAGATACAAAACTGACATGTGTCATTCTTTTCTGTCCGACACCAATGATCAAAACACTCCTTTCCGAAAAGTTGCATCTAGGTACCCTATCTATACTCCTGGATGCTTTTAATAAACTTTATTTCATTGTATGAAGTTTTAGGTTTGGTCAAGAGATAACTGGATTAACAACATTGCATTTTGTTCTGGTACCTCGTTTTATTGAATTCTGTACATTTATAGTCATCTCTTATTGATAATCTAACAACAAAGAATTGCTGGGAGCATCTAGGTGGCTCAGTGGATTAAAGGGCAGGTCTAGAAATGTAAAATACTAGGGGAAGCTGGGTAGTTCAGTGGATTGAGAGCTAGCCCTAGAGACGGGAGGTCTTAGGTTCAAATCTGACCTCAGACGCTTCCCAGCTGTGTGACCCTGGGCAAGTCACTTGACCCCCATTGCCTAGCCCTTACCACTCTTCTGCCTTGGAGCCAATACACAGTATTGACTCCAAGATGGAAAGTAAGGGTTTAAAAAAAAAAAAGAAATGTGAAGTACTGGGTTTGACCTCAGATACTTTTTAGTTTTGTGACCCTGGGAAAGTCATTAGCCCATTGCCACTCTTTTGCCTTGGAACCAATACACATTATTTATTCTAAGATGGAAGTTAAGGGTTTAAAAAGAAAAAAAAATAAATTCCTTCTAAACTCATGAAGCCTGGGACAATCTCCCTTTCTCTACATATTGAGAAAGCCATCTTTAGGGGGAATTTTCCATCTCTGAATAGTTTCATCAGGAGAGGAGAGAAAGAAACAGAAGAATGAATTGGAAATTCAACTAAAACAACCTAGAAAGCCAAAAAGAAAAACCCTTAATTAAACGCCGCTGAAGTGGTCCTTTCATTGAATCCAAGCACTTGGCCAGACAGGATTGAATACTGGGTTATTTGGATTACCTAGAAAGGTTAGACTTTTTTTTCCCACACTATTCCTTATTGGATTGCTTTTTCAGTTTTTAAGCCCCTAGTTCCAGGGATTTGCGGGGAAATTGCCAAAGGCTCAAGTTGTGCCTCAAGTCCAAGTTTCCCCAAAGTGAGGAGTACAAAAGTTCTCAGGGCCAAATAGGAATCACGTATGGGACAGGTATTTATTTCCTGCACACAAAAGAAATGCCAAACACAAAATACTCCAAGCATGCGTTGATAGAAAGATGAATTTGTAGTGATTTATAACTACATTATAGGAGAATAGACGTCTGAGAAGGGGATACTGAATCATTAGAACAGAAAGCAGTTTGAGGGACTGCTGAAAAGGCATTCTATATTTTATCTTGATTCTGTGCTGCTCTTCTTCTTCCTTTGTTGAATCAGCTCTAAACAAGGACTCTGGACTGCTGACATTTCTGAACTCACTAGGAGGCTTCCAAGCCCAAACACATCTGAAGGGGATCAATAATTCATTTACTTAATGCTAGGAAAGAACAGAGAAACCACCCCAAAGCAGGATCAGGTTTACCCAGTTAGGACACAGATGTTAGCTGTCATCTACCACCTCTGTTCCTCTTATGGGGAGTATGGGGAAGAAGAGGCAACTGAAAGTCTTCTGTTTTAACGGACTGCATCTCTGCTGCTGTCATGGGATCAGTGGAGAGGGCTATTAGGGGAGAGAGTAGAGGGTTTGCTTCATCATACTAGACCAAGGTCTTTTAGCAATGAGTCACCACCAAATGGCTGCAAGCCACTAGGGACTTTGCCATCTCTAAAGTCCCCAAATACCGAATGGAAATTTCAGAGAGAAATGAGACATCCGGGACGTTCTGATGAATCTTTTCTCCCTCTTAGGGCCACATGGGAAGGCTAGGATTGAGCAAAGCACAGATTAGGCTCTTGCTACCATTGCTTCCAGAGCTGTGCTTGGGGGCTTGGTCCCAGGGCTTGCTGAGAATTAAAGTAATGATGAGTGAGGAACAGAAGCCATCGAAGACATCTTTTATTCACTCTCTACACTAGGGAGGGAAGTAACTCCTATTAATCACCGAATTCTTCTTTGCTTTTGTCTCTCTCTTTCCAGGAAAAAGGAATTAAAAATAGGAGTTCTAGAATTTGAACCCTGGCTTGGCCAGTTACTGCCTGTGAACTTTAGCAAGTACCGTAACATATTCCACCTTAGAATCAATACTGTGTATTGGCACCAAGGCTGCAAGGGCTAGGCAATGGGGATTAAGTGACTTGTCCAGGATCACATAGCTAAGAAATGTCTGAGATCAAATTTGAACCCAATACCTCCCGTCTCTAGGTCTGGCTCTCAACCCACCTAGCTTCCCTTGGTTTCCTCTTTTAAATGAGAGGATTGGATTAGATGACCTCCGAGTTTCCATCTAGCTCCAAGTTTATAATCCTGTGTGATGTCTTACAATATCTATTTAACTCTTATATTTTTATCAGCAATGATAGTCATGACATAGCAAAGCTATTGTGATATTACAGACATTTCATTATATACTTTTTGTTTTAGAGAGGGGAAAAGGACATCAGAAGAGTGTGTGACAAATTGTGTCGCTACTTACTTTTTTAGTAAAAACTTTCAAATATATCTTGCTATGAAAAAGATGGAATCCTTAGTTTTTTGCATTTGTATTCTATTTTTAAAACACAATCATGAAATTTTTATTTTAGCATCACAATTACGTTTCACATTCAAGGCCCACAAAATCAATGAAATATGCTTCTAGGCAGGGAGATCACATCAATTCAGTGGCATTTAGGTGTTATGACCCTATAGTATTTGGAGGAACAGGATGTGGTGACACTGAAAGCAGCAGTTGTTCCTTTTCTTGTCCAGAAGCACAAAAATAGCTTTTTCAAAGTTTTAAATCATCAGTGAAAGGGTTAAGAGTAAGAGAGAGAGAAAGAGAGAGAGAGACAGAGACAGAGACAGAGAGAGGGAGAGAGAGACAGAAAGGGGAAAGAGAGAGATACAGATAGAGATAGAGAACCAAGTCTATGTAAAGAACAAACAGTACCTCCTGTCTTTAGCTATTTGTTTTGTTTTGTTTTCATTTACTTTTATTAGTAATGGGGTCATTGGTTGGTGCCAGGGTTTGTTGACCAAAGGAATGCCAACAATTAAGATATTATGTGATTTTCTTTTCTGTACTCTTAATATTGAGGAGCAGTTGAGAGTCATGGGGAGAGAGACTGACAGGGACTGGGTGGATGACCCTGGGCAAGTCACTTAACTCTTAGTACCCCAGGCAATTCTCTAGGAACCTAAATTGTAGAGGGAGTGCTTATCTCTTTTTGGGAGAGGAATTCTTTCTGGGGGCTCTTTCCACTGATAAAATTACAGGCCCACTTATAAAAATTCTTATTCTTTTTATGAAAGCAAAACAATAATCTGAAATCTCTACAACTCTCTCTATACTGAGGACTCATAAAATCTGATACAAGTGTAAGCAATTTTATATGACTCATTGAATAATTTTTATATACATAAACAATATATAGGAAGAGTTTATTTTAGATTCAACATATATGTATACAGTATATAAGTGTATATATAGAGAGAGAGACAGACAGACAGACAGACTGAGACAGAGAGAGGGAAAGGAGAGGAAAAGATAGAAAACAAGAAAGGAGAGAAAAAGAAGATGGTTTTTTAAATGTAGGATTGGTTTTATACATTTAAATGCATGTATTTAAGTATACACACATATATACATTTTTATTTACTACATATATAGAGAGAGTTGAGCCCTAAGATAGAATAAATGGCAAAGTTGAGGACTGTCTTCTAACAATGTGTCTTCCATATGTTACGATCCTACAAGAGTACTTGAATAGGGTCAGTTAGGTGGCTCAGTAGATTGAGAGCCTGGCTTAGAGATGGAGATCCTGGGTTCAAATTTGGTCTCAGATACTTCCTAGCTCTATGACTCTGGGCAAGTCCCTTCACCCTCATGGCTTAGCCCTCACTGCTCTTCTGCCTTGGAACCAATACAAACTATTGATTCCAAGATGGAAGGTAAGGACGGGTTTTTTGTTTTAGCCACTCTGTTAGGTAACAAAACCCATTTAAAAGGAAAAAAAAGGGGGGGCAGCTGGGTAGCTCAGTGGATTGAGAGCCAGCCCTAGAGACGGGAGGTCCTAGGTTCAAATCTGGCCTCTGACACTTCCCAGCTGTGTGACCCTGGGCAAGTCACTTGACCCCCATTGCCTAGCCCTTACCACTCTTCTGTCTTGGAGCCAATACATAGTATTACAGAAGGTAAGGGTTTAAAAAAAAAGGGAAAAAAAGGAAAAATTCTAGTATTCTTCTGGTGTTATCACATGGCTTGAAATCCCATATTCTAGGAAGCATCACAAATTCTGGGTGACCTGAAATGGATGTAAGTATGCTCTAAAATAACCAATATGTATTCGTTTACAAGGGAACTGCTTTTTGTTTTTGTTTTTGCCAGAAAGGATATTATCCAGACAATGTCTGATGAGAAAAGGTGGTGGCGTGATCAGGTAGTAAGAAGTTGGGGTAATGGACGTAGAGCTTTTGGGTTTTCCCGTTATCCATGGGATGTTAAAAGCCAAAGAGGGAAACCCTTTAGTGTGTTGGGTTGATGTGGACTTATTGGATGGCACTTGCAAGAATCTCTCAGTAGGAGAAAATATGTATGAGATCTGATCTATACCAGATTTGTCAAACTCAAGTAGAAAAGGGATACCTGCAGGTCACTTGTCAGCTTAGCAAACAACAAGCCTATACTCTATTGTACTGTGGAGCAGCTAGTTGGTGTGGTGGAGAGTGTAGTAATATCTTCTTGAGTTCAAATGTGGATCAGACATTTACTAGCTGTGTAACCCTGGGCAACTCTGTTTGCCTCAGTTTCCTCCTCTGTCAAATGAGCTGGAGAAGGAAATGGCAAATCACTCCAGTATCTTTGCTAAGAGAATTCCAAATGGGACAACAAAGAGACAGACAGAAATGAGATAACTAAACAACAATGAATGTATTGCATTTTTAATTGTGCCAAATATTTCCCAATTACATTTTTTTAAAAACACTTACCTTCTGCCTTGGAATTAATACCAGGTATTGGCTCCAAGGCAGAAGAGTGGTAAAAGCTAAGCAATGGGGGTTAAGTGATCTGCCCTGCACACAGCTAGGAAGTGTCTGAGGCTAGATTCGAACCCAGGACCTCCCATCTCTGGGCCCAACTCTCAATCCACTGAGTCACCTAGCTGCCCCCCCCCATTACATTTTTATCTGGTTAGTTTATGCTACAGTGTTAGGGCCCCTATTTGCTAGTGGGCTGTGAGGTTGAGACCTCTTGTCTATATCATTGAATACCTAAATTAATGACACCTTGGATCCACATATGTTTAATATGTATTTATGTAAATTAAGATATTTTATTTTTTAAAAACCCTGATTTTCCTTAGAATCAATACTGTGTATTGGTTTCAAAGCAGAAGAGCAGTAAGGGCTGGGCAATGGGGTTAAAATGACTTGCCCAGGGTCATACAGCTAGGAAGTACCTGAGGCCAGATCTGAATCCAAGACTTCCTGCCTCTAGGGTTCACTTTTTATCCACTGAGCTGAGTGTTATCCCATTTCAAATCATCCAGAATTTGTGATGCTTCCAAAACTAGCTGTCTCCTAGATATTTTAAAGGCAGACTGAGCAGCTGAGAATTGCTTTCCATACAACACCAAAACAGTTCATTGGGATTAAAAAAACTTTTTTTTTACTTAATTTTATTTTTTTATTTTTTATCTTGAATTGCCCAAGGCATAAGAGTTTTTCTACTCGTGTGTTTTCATTTTTTCATTTTTATTTTATTCCAATAACAGATTTACACATAAGTTTTTCCATGGTTACATAATTCTAGTTGTCTCCCTCCATCCTTTCTTTCCCCCCTCCCAGAGATGACAAACAACTCCACTAGGTGTTATGTGTATTATCATGCAAAATCGATTTCCATATTACTGATTTTTGTAAAAGAATAATCTAATACGACCAAAACCCTAAATTATATACCTAAACAAACAAGTGAGGAATCACGTTTTCATCTGCATTTCTGCTCCCACAGTTCTTTCTCTGGATGTGGATAGCATTCTCTCCCATAAGTCCCTCAGAATCGTCCTGGATCATTGTACTGCTTTAACTGGAATTTTTTAAAAAATCAGACAATTTGCTGAAAAAAAAAAAAAGCTTATCAACCTGATTGTTGATCCTGGAAGGCAAAACAGTGAATTCTACGGCCTGGATATGACTTTTGAACTAGTTGTGCTGGCAACTTCCATTTGCAGCATCAACTTTTGTACTTACTGTTACCAAAGGTCAGGAAGCACATGACTGCAGTTTTAAAAGAACCAAAGTTGGCGTGATATCAGAGTTGAGACAAACACATGCTTCTGGCTATATATAAGTTGTTTTGGTGGTTTTTTTGTTTTTGTTTTGTTTTATTATTACTATAAATGAGACCCATTCCCAGGTCCTTAGTACCAAAACAAAGTTTCAGCATTTTAGTCCTGGATTAAATACTTGAAGAGTTATAACCTAGGAAGCAGAAAGAGGATAAAAATAAAGAGGAGAGTGCAAGGGTCACCAAAAAAAAATTGACAATGGAACTGATGATTCCCAGGAGATAAGGGGAAGAAATGGTGGGCAGGGAAGCTTTTAGTGAGTACCTGGAAAAGATAAGAGGAGATGAAGAGAAACCAGGGAATGGAAGGGCCAAGGGGCTTCAAGAGGGAGAGCTGTTGGTAGAAAGGATGAAATTGGGGCAGGACAGAAGAAACTGAGTCACAGTTATTTGAGAGAGGGGTGGGAGCCTAGGACAGTACAAAGTATTAGATCGACTTAAGATTTAATGGACAGGGGCCAGCAGGTGGCTCAGTGGATAGCCAGGTGGGAGGTTTCAAATTTAGCCTCAGATACTTCCTACCTGTGTGACCCTGGGGAAGTCACTTAACCAGATTGTCTAGTCCTCACCACTCCTCTGAAGAATGACTTGTGTATGTCTACCTCCAGAGAAAGAACTGAAAATAAAAACAAGAAATACATCCTTTTATACATCCATTTTTTTTTGGTCAAATGATGGCTTCTCTAGTGCAGGGAGGGGATGGGAAGTGGGAGATATCTGGGAATTTTAATGTAACAAACAAATAAATTAAAAAAAAAAGATTTAATGGGACTACACAGCAGCTGGGAGCCAGGCCAACAAATTGTAACCCCTCAGGGATACATGAGTAACTCCTAATTAAAAAAAATGAAAAAGAGCCATTTATATAACCATAGAAAAGAACCAACAAATTCCTATTGTGTGTTCAACACTGTGCCAGGTATGAGAGATACAAATATAGGAATTTAAATAAAGAAGTAACATTCTATTCAGGGAATTCGTGTAGACTTTATACAGTAGCTACATATATATATATATATATGTATATATATATATACACATTGTATATGTTACCGTACATGTACATGCATGTACATATATGTGTATAGATGTACATACATGCCCACATAGTAACTATGTAAATGCTTGAGAGAACAGAATATATAACTAGGTCTATGGTATGTAGCAAGGTACCACACAGAGATTTAGTTGTTCAGTCATGTACAATCCCGCATGACCCCATTTGGGGTTTTCTTGGCAAAGGTATTAGACTGACCATTTTTTTCTCTAACTCATTTTACAGATGAGGAAACTGAGGCAAACAGGCCTAAGTGATTTCTCCAGGCAGGGTCACACAAATATTTGAGGCCAGATTTATATTCAGGTCTTCCAGACTCAAGGCCTGACCTTTTATCTATTGCATTGCTCAGCTGCCCATATGTATTTTGCTAAATTACAAAAATCAGTCTTCCATAATGAAACCTAACCAAATGGGATCTTTTGAAAAACTGCAATTTAGATCCTGAAATTTAGAACTGAAAACACTTTGTTGATCATTTGCATGCTCTGCACACTGTAGACACTTAAATCTTTGTCTATGGTCAAGAAATCAAATCGCTTGAAGATTGCGCTCAATAATACTTAATACAGTATATAACAAATAATAAATGCACATTGGTGTCACTTGATCCTGTGATCTTTATGTAATATCCAATGATTAGGGGGATGATGGCCTAGACAGACCAGTGGATTTGGAGTCAGAGGACCCAAGTTCAAAAGCTATTTAAGATACTAGTTGTATGATCTGGGCAAATCATTTAACCTCTGTTAGCCTCAGTTTCTGTAAAATGGGGATGATAACAGCACTTACCTCCCAGGGTTACTGTGAGGATCAAATGAGATAATACTTGCAAAATGCTTTCCCCAGTGCCTCGCACATAGTGGGCACTATAAGTATGTTAGCTATTGTGATGATTAAGGATGGAAAGAATTTAGAACTCAATTTTTTAAAATTAATGTTAAAAAATTTACATGTAATTAGGGGAAAAAGAAATATTATTTTTTAAAAATGAGAATATGTACCTGAATAGTATAGCAAACTTTGAGGTGCTGCTACAGTATGCATAGGCAAGTTCTTATACTTTGGAAGGAGGGCAGGGGCAAGGTCAAAGGGAGATGGAAGGTGACTGCTCAGGTACCCACCCCTGAAGCAGTCTCAGGGTGCTGGAGAGACCTCCCCCAGGGAGCCAGGAAAGTGCCCAGGGCAGACAGCAGAGCTACCAGTTTCCCTAGGTTAAGGGCTGTGGAGAAGAAGTGAACAGGCAGGTAGGTTCTGGGATGTCTGGGAGGTTCCTGAAGGTGCTGAATCTAACAGGTCATCTTGACATGTCAAAAATGAACACTAGGCTGGCCTTCTTTGCCCCAATCCTCTTCCCAGTTTTTTCCTGCCATCCCAAATCCTTTCTGGCTTTGATCCTTCTGAGGAGGAGGTAATTCGGTGCTGCAGAAAGCACTGGCTCCTTTGATCCAGCCATAGCACTGCTAGGTTTGTACCCCAAAGAGATAATAAAGAAAAAGAATTGTACAAGAATATTCATAGCTGCGCTCTTTGTGGGAGCAAAACATTGGAAAATGAGGGGATGCCCTTCAATTGGGGAATGGCTGAACAAATTGTGTTATATGTTGGTGATGGAATACTATTGTGCTCAAAGGAATAATGAACTGGAGGGATTCCATGTGAACTGGAACGACCTCCAGGAATTGATGCAGAGTGAAAGGAGCAGAACCAGGAGAACATTGTACACAGAGACTGATACATTGTGGTACAATCAAATGTAATGGACTTCTCTACTAGTAGCAATGCAGTGATCCAGGACAATTCTGAGGGACTTAGGAGAAAGAACGCTATGCAAATCCAGAGAAAGAACTGTGGGAGTAGAAACACAGAAGAAAAACAACTGCTTGATCACACGGGTCCATGATTGGGGATGTAGCCTCTAAACGATCACCCTGGTGCAAATACCAATAATATGAAAATAGGTCTTGATCAATGACACATGTAAAACCCGGTGGAATTGTGCATCAGCTACAGGAGGGGATTGGTGAGAGAGGAGGGGAAAACACATGCATCTGATAACCATGGAAAAATATTCCAAATTAACTAATTAAAAAAAAAAAAGCACTGGTTCCAGGGAGAGGACCTGAGTTCAGACCCTGCCTTGCCTCTGATCCCTTCCTCTGTCAAGCTATTTTTCTTGAGTATTACAGCAAATTAGAACTACCCTATTCACTTAGTAAGCAAACATTTCATTGTTTTAGAAACAATTTAAATGCTAAAATATTTCTGACTTGTGTGACTGGATAAGTCGCTTTCTGTCCATGGGCTCCAGTTTTCCCATCTAGAAAATAAGGACAAGCCCAGACGGTGTTTTATGTCCCCTCCACCTTCAGGGCCTTTATCCTAATTTTTTTCATTCCCCTTTCCCCCAAATCTGGTTCTTCGCCCCATTACAGTCCTCCCCAGTAGCGTCCTGGGCAGTGCCTAGGCGTTAAGTAAATGCTTGTTGATTACTAGATAAGTTTGCCCACCCTCCTCCCTGCCCTTTTGATAGCTCCTCCCTCGACTGCCCCCTCCTCTACTGACCTCAGCCCTTGTACTTGGGAACTTGTTCCCGCCCTTGTTCGTCCATTGCCCAATCCCGCCTCAGACTAAACTAGAAAGAGAATCCAACGTCCAATCGGAGAGCCGTAAGACGAAGGGCGGGCACCGATAGGCGGAGCTCAACGACGCCTTCTTCAGCTCCTGGCGGGGTTCGAGGTGTCTGTCAGGCTGTGAGACAGAAGAGAAGGCAGAGCGTCACTGCCCAGCTCGTACCGTGCTCGCTTTCGTTGCCCGCTGAACCAATTTCCACACCATGGCGAATAACCGAGACCAGGCCAGCAACCAGATGAGCCACTGGAAGGAGCAGCAGTGCACGCAGGTGCCTACACCCCGCGGGCTCGGCTTGATTCTCGGAGAGGGTTCGAGGATAGACCGAGGGAGGCGGCTGGGCAAATAACGGCCCGGGGGCGTGGAAAGCCAATCCTTGTAGCCATCCGAGGAAGAGTCCAATGTAGCTGGGTGGGGGCGCAGCCAAGGGAAGAGTCCAATGATCAGGATGGGGGTATCCGTGATCTCGGCCTAACAGCAATATTCCAGTGACCAGGGGCGGAGGTGGGGCGGGGCTTACTGTCCAATAATCTTCCAAAGGAAGTTTCCAGTGGCCACCTACTGGGTTTGAGAGGTCACTTTGGGACCCCGTTCCAAAGCAGGGCTCCAATGCGTGTTAATGGAAGGGAATGGGAAGTCAATTTCAGGATCCACAAGGTTCCAAAGGAAGGTTCCAACGCCTGATAATAGAGGGGGATGGAGGTGGGAAGTCTATTTCAGGATACGCAACGTTCCAAAGGAAGGTTCTAATAATATCCTTAATGGAGGGGAGGAGGGGGTGGGAAGTCAATTTCATGATCTCCGGGGTTCCAAAGGAAGGTTCCCCTGCCAGATGGTGGAGGGAAGCGGGATGGGAAGTGGGAGTGGGAAGTCAATTTCAGGATACCCTCTGTTCTAAAACAAAGTTCTCCTGACAGGGGCCAGCTGATGGGTAGGAAGTCAATTTTACTATCTTCAGTGTCCCAAAGGAAATGTCCAATGCCCGCTAACTGAGTTGGGGGTGGGGTGGCAATTTATGGATCACCGGCCATCCAAGGAAAGTTACAGTGCCCCCGGGGGCGGGAATGACCATAGGGAGGATGGAGTAGTGTCAGAACAGGTCTTATATGCTTAGCTAAGGAGAAATCTTGGTAAAAACACCCATAGATTCCTAACCACCAAGAGGACTGGGTTGCCCTGGCTGCAAGTGTCTTGTGGGATTGCCAACTGGTACAGAGGTCACAGCTTTGGGAGTAGGAGGAGGTGATAAGCCCAAGGAAACAAGTGAAAGTGGCAGAAATAGAACCACGGAGGAGTCCCACTCTCTTACAGAATGGGAACTAGGCTCTTCTTTCATTGATAGGAGGAGTTCCATTTACCTGGTAAGCACTGGGCATCTTCATCCTGGTGTGAGATTGTTGCCTGGAGGACTGAGAGATTAAGGGACTTTCCCAGGATGAATCACACAGCCATTAGATGTTAGAGTGGGACTTGAACTCTTGTCTTACTGCTTTTGAGGCCAACTCTCTCCGCTACTTTAGACTCCCTCTTTCCAATCAGTGTAGAGGTCAGACCTTTCTAACTGACAGTGGAGTGGGCAAAATTGAGACAGTAGATTGCAGATGGAGGGATAGAAGAAAGTGCAGAAGGGAAGCTTCCAACTAGGTACCTGAGACCCCTGGAGAGCATGTGACTTGTTCAGGCAAATTTTGAACTCAGGACCTGTCGATCTCTAGAATCTGTGCTCTTTTCCCTCAAGAGTTACCTGTCTGTGGTGTTGTAGAGGACATTTTTGGCCCCGATGGGGCTGAGTGGGTTGAGAGCCAGGCCTAGAGAAAGGACATCGTGGGTTCATATATGACTTAAGACACTTGCTAGCTATGTGACTCTTTAATCCTCATTTCCCTACCTTTACCAGTTTTTTGCCTTGGAACTGATATTTAGTATAGATTCTAAGACAGAAGGTAAAGGTTAAAAAAAATTCAATTATGCCCAAAGCACCTGGTATAATGACTGGATCTCTCAATGTGTATAAACACCTACATGCAATCCTTTACCTCCTCTGAAGAAAGGAAAAAAAAAATGCCTACCCCCTTTTGTTCTCTGGGGCCTAGCTTGGTCATTATGATTACATTTAGTCTTCGTATTTCCATTACAGTCACTGTTCTCTATAGTATTTGGATTCTGCTCGTCTCACTCAGTATCAGCTTATGCTTGTCTTCTCATGATTCCCCAAACCTTCTCTTTTGTTGTTTTGTCCAATAAAAAAATTCCATCACAATCACATGCCAGAATTTGTTCAGCCACTCCCTTGTTGCTGGATATCAACTTTGATTCCTTTTTTTTGGCTACCATGAAAAGTGTTGTTATGAATATTTTGTTCCATAGGACTTTTCTTTCTGTTTGACCTCACTGTGGCATGTGTCTAATCATAAGATTGATGGCTTAAAGATTATAGACAACTTAGTGCCTTTTTTTTTTCCCAGTAATTCCAGAATGGTTAGACCCATATAGAAATGTGTGTCTCTTCCCAAGCTCCGTAATATTGACCATATCCCTCTTGTCATTTTTGTCAATGAAGCAAATTGAGAACTTAAGAGTTATCTAAGTTGGAATTTTTAGTGATTAGTGATTTGGAGTTTTTTTTCCATATGGAGTACTGGGAAGGGACATCTTTAAAAAGGGGTTTGACCAGTGAAAGAAGTGGATTGTATCACTCCTAATGATGGTAAGTTATAAACAAATTGTCTTTGTCTGTCTCAGGCTGATGGGCCCAAAATGGCGGCCTTGGACCTGGATCTCTCCAATAATGCAATCTGACTGCTAGATTTATGTACTAAAAGGCTTAATATGATCAAATAAAGAAGGATTGGGAATGGTAACTTGCTGCTATCCATCACCCTGACCTGCGTGGCTATACCCCAAATTTCCTGAGATCCTGACTAAAACAGCCTTTGGTGAAGGCAGTATAATTCAGGTTTGCTGGAGAAAGGGTTGACTGAAGGTCAGAGTCCCCCAAGGCCCACAGCCTCAGGCTGCAGGGTTTCCTTGAACAGACAGGTTTAAGTCTCTCTTTCTGGTTGGCTTTTCACACAGGTCACAAAAGGTATTTTCAGTTGTAGAACAGGAATAAAATAGTGAGGAACAGATGGAAATCTCAGTCTGGAAGCTGGAAAGCTGGTCCGAGGGCCTCAACTGTCAGGTCCAACAGCTCCTCTCAGGGGAGTCAGTTAACTCCAGTAGGAAGTTCTCTCTCCAAGTTCTAATGAAAACAGGAACCCAGCTCTCCCCTGTAGGCTTCAAGCCCTCTTTATTTTATCCTGAGATTCCTTTTTGGAACTCTTTCTTTTGAGTTCCATCCTTGAGTTACTTGCTTTGCAACCTGTATCTTTTCCAACTTACTCTTCCATTTCTTTATCCTACTACCAGATTCGCATTTCTCAAACCACTGCAAGGAACTCTAAAAACCCAAGTTAAAAAATGTTTTTATGAACCTTATATTGTTAATAAGCATTAAAAATAGTCATTTGGGAATATTTGACTTCATGGGACTAATAACATTGTGTTTAAACTGAAAAGTTCTAGCACAGTGGACACATTCAAGACCCCCCTAGCCACTGTGATCTTTTTTGCCACTAAATCCCGTCATCCTACGACCTTAGAGATCATCTTCAGCTCCCTCATTTTCTAGAAGGAGAAGCCGAGGCCCAGAAGAAGCCAAGTAGCAACTTGCCCATGGCTCCTAGAACCCAGTTCTCAGAATTCTTCGGCCAGCTCTTAATACATTGCTCCACATTTAATGGCCTGTGTTTTTGCCTGGCCTCTGAATTAGCCAGATAACTAAGGTGTGCTCCTGACAGGAATGGAGATACACCTGCCTTGGCAAGCCTATCCAAACCTGGAACCAGGGTGTGAGCCAGACTTGAAAGCAGTTTATTGAGCGTCCAACTCATGACCAGATTTTGATGTTGTCAGGGGGAACTGGGCACTGTGGCCAATACTGTGAGCTGTGATTGAATCCTAATATAGAGAGATCTTCATTTTCAGGGGTTCTGTAGCTATAGCATCCTCGGCATTTCCCTTCAGATTCCCTGCCACTGTGGTGTCAAACTCAAATCAAATGGGGCCACTAAACCATAGTAAGGATCCCTGCAGGCACATACTAATGTTTTTTCTTCTTTCGCTAAATATTTCCCAGTTACATTTTTATAAGTTTTAATGGATATTTTCTCTTTCTCACATCCCCATACTTCCCTTTGCCCCTCCCAGAAAACCATCATAGAGAACAGAGAGTTTTCTTAGAGAAGGAAAAAAAAAATCACGTGATTGAGCAATTCATTGAAAAAAATCTGAAAAATGTGCACCTCCCTCCTCCATGAAGGGGAGGTTGATGGTATCTTCTTATATTTCCAACTTTGAGTCCTGCTTGATCTTTATAATTCGGTTACATTTTCTTTTGATTTTTTTGGAGCTTTCCATTTACATTGTTGTGACTATTGTCCAGCTCTACTGACCACATCAGTTCATAGGGTTCTTTGTATGCTTTTGTGTTCTTCACATGCATCTCAGAACTATTCCATTACATTCCTGACTCATAATTTGCTTTGCCATATCCTGGTTAGTGGTCATCTACTTTGTCTCCAATTCTTAGCTGTCACAAAAAATGCTGATATAAATATTACGGAGTATGTGGGGACTTTGTTCTTACTGATGGCATTTTTGGGGGTATAAACCCAGTAATCAGGTTACCATTCAGATGGTCTGGACATCTCAGGTATTTTGTTTGCATAATTCCAAATTATTTCCCGAGATGGTTGTATCATTTCATAGCACCAACAAAAATATATTCATGTGTGGGAGCAGCTGGGTAGCTCAGTGGATTGAGAGCTAGGCCTAGAGATGGGAGGTCCTAGGTTCAAATCTGGCCTCAGACACTTCTGAGCTGTGTGACCCTGGGCAAGTCACTTGATCCCCATTGCCTAGCCCTTACCACTCTTCTGCCTTGGAACCAATACACAGTATTGATTCCAAGACAGAAGGTAAGGGTTTAAAAAAAAAAAATATATATATATATATATATATATATATATATTGATATGTCTGTCATTTCACAGCCCCTCCAGGATTGACTTTGGTCAATTTTTTGGTCACCTTTGCCTTGTACACTATATGCATTGCAAAATACTTGTTGAATGGTGGTTGCATTTTTCAGTTGCTCTCAATAAAAACAAAATTAGAACTACAGCTATTTCTTACAATTTAGCATTAAATAGAGTGATTTTGTAGAGCATCCTGTAAGTAAAGCATCCCTGGTGAGTTAAGGATTTCACTCTCTGTGGCACCAGGGCGCTGCTTTCTTAAAGTGAGATCGCACTTTCGTGCCTTAGCCTAAATCTTTTCCTTCAGTGAAATTTTATGCTGATCCTGTGATATAGTATAGTTTATCCCTTCCCTATTTGGACATTATAAGAGATTAAATGGGAATTTTCCAGAAGCCACAGAGGATACTTGGAGGCCAACAGAGGGAGGGCATAGAACAAGCGTAAACACTCAGAAATGCATACCTAAATTAGAATTTATAATAAGGTGCTGTTAATGCCCCATAAAAGAAAATGAAAAAATCAAACCTTCTCTGGTTTAAAGGGAAGATTTTCTAGATTGTACGGGTGCTGTACCCCTAACCCTGAACATGTGGAAGAGATAACTATATTTGTTTTTGCTATTCAGTTAGGTTCCACCCTTTGTGATCTCATTTGGGATTTTCTGGAGTGATTTACTTTTCCAGTTCATTTTACAGATGAGGAAACCGAGGCAAGTGGAGTGACTTGTATTTAGGAACTGTGAATGACATAAGTATAACACTTATAGTTGATTAAAAGATTATTTTTCTTATCTTCCTTACTTTTTTTTTTTACACCCTTACCTTCTGCCTTAGAATCAATACTTGGTATTGGTTCCAAAGCAGAAGAGTGGTAAGGACTAGGTAATGGGGTTAAGCAACTTACCCAGTGTCCCACAATGAGTCCCTGAGGCCAGATTTGAACTCAGCACCTCTTATCTTTAGGCCTGGCTCTTTATCCACTGAGCTACCTAGCTGCCCCCAGCAGCTCTTTTTATGGTGGCAAAAAGAGCTCCCCACATTGGCGCTGGACTTGGTGTGGATGGACCATGTCAGCCTTCCTGAGCTTGAGACAGCCCTCTGCCTTAGCCTCAGCCTCCCTGGAAGTGGGATCCATCATGCCAGACTTGGCAGTTAAAGTCTTCAGAGAGTTGTCTAGAACCTCAATGGTTAGCGAATCGTCCAGCTTTACAGAATCAATTTGTGTCAGGAATGGGCCTTGAACCCAGTTTGGACTGGCTCTAGATTATAGCATTTATCTGATTTATACTTAATATGTTCTTTCACCTCTGTGGACTTTGATTTCCTAGTCTATACATGGGGCTAATAACACAGGGTGTCCCAAAAGTTTTAGTGTAGTATAAGCTTGAGTAGCTATTAAATATTAAACAATAACAGCTAGTAAATTAAACATCTAATTAACTAAATCATATTAATAATGAATACTTTAATTTGCTATTCATTTTCTAATGACTAACATTAATATTTAATGATTAAATGACATAGAAATACTAATAACTATGAAAGTATATGCCTGCAGTAAGACTTTTATTTTTCATTTATTTATTTATTTATTTTTATTATTTAGTCAATTTAGAACATTATTCCTTGGTTATAAGAATCATATTCTTTCCCTCCCTCCCCTCCCCCACCCTTCCCACAGCCAACCCACAATTCCACTGGGTATTACATGTACCCTTGATCAGAACCCATTTCCATGTTGTTGATGTTTGCACTAGGATGTTCATTCAGAGCCTCCATCCCCAATTATATCCCCTTGACACATGTAATCAAGCAGTTGTTTTTCTTCCGTGTTTCTACTCCCACAGTGTTTCCTCTGGATGTGGATAATGGTTTTTCTCATAGGTTCCTCCAAGTTGTTCTGGATCACTGCATTGCCACTAATGGAGAAGTCCATTACATTCGATTGTACCACAGTGTGTCAGGCTCTGTGTACAATGTTCTCCAAGAATTAGTCTTTGTGCCTTTGGGGGGAAGAATTAAGACAAAGTTGACGGTATCTGAAAAAGCTGGTTGGTCTCTGTAGCTGTGCGGTTAGGCTATACCAGTTTGGGTGAAGTATTGGCACACGTGCCCAGCCAGCACTCGGGGAACTGCTCCATCCCCCCTCTTCCTGGTGCCCTTCTATCCAACTGCCCAAAGTGAGCACTTCCTCCACTCTCTGGCTCTCTGGGGCAATGCAGGGGGCTCACAGGCACTTTAAAGGTGCCGTTTGGGCATGCAAACTTGAAAACCTTTGCCCATGTTGGCTATATTCTTCTTTAAACTTAATTTTTGACTTGTGTTACAATTTCAGGCTCAATCATGTTGAGCCTGAAATTCCTCTATTGCAATAGCTAGGTGGCTCCATGGTTAGAGAAGTAGGTCTGGAGATAGGAGGTTCTGGGTTCAAACATGGCCTCAGACACTTCTTATCTGGGTGATTCTGGGCAAATCCCTTGACCCCTATGGCCTTACTGCTCTTCTGTCTTAGAACTTTGGTTCTAAGATGGAAGGTAAGGGTTTAAACAAACAAACACACACATAGAGAGACAGAGAGAAAAGAGAGAAGAGGGAGAAAAAGAAAAGAAAAGAGGGGGTAGTCAGAGAGAGGAGGGAAAGAGAGAGAGAGAGAGAGAGAGAGAGAGAGAGAGAGAGAGAGGGAGAGAAGGAGGGAGGAGGGAGGGATTTCAGAAATGCTTTCTCCAAAGGAGCTGTTTCTTTTTGTCTTTTTATTTATTTAAAAATTTTTTTATCATGCAAAACACACTGCCATATTATCTTCATTATAAGAGCACACTCATACATAACCCAAACCCCCAAATAAAACCATAAATACACTGATGGAAAGATGACTCCACCAGTTCTTTCTCTGGAGGTGGAGAGCCTTCCCTGTCATAAGTCTTTCAGGATTGTCCAGATCATGTCATTGCTAAGAGGAGCCAAGTTTCCACAGATAATCATCATCCAATACTGCTGTTACTGTGTACATTGTTCTCCATTTCTGCTTATTTTTTTCTGCATCAATTCCTGCAGGTCTTTCCAGCTTTTTCTGAAATTATCTTGCTTATCATTTCTTATAGCACAATAGTATTCATTAACCATGTATCACAATTTGTTCAGCCATTCTCCAATGAATGGACCTCCCCTCAATTTCCAATTCTTTCCCCCCAAAAAGGGCTGGGCTGTCTTTCCCAAGCTATAAATACTGTCTCATTTTCAAGAACTAAGGCTGTATATTGACAAACAAACAGACAAGGCATGGCTCAGGCGTAGTGTCTCCTGGGTAATCTCTCATTCTTGGCTTTTTTTTTGTTGTTGTTGTTTCTTGGTTGCCAAAGAATTTTTTTGCGTAAGAATTCCCTTTCCCCCCAATAAAGCCTCAACCCCTCCTGGAGGGGGCCTCATTTAGGGGAGCTTGGATTACGGGTTAGCTGCATGTTGGTAAGTGATTTTACATAGTTAGAATGTATCCGAGCTGGCTGGTACTTGTACCCAGACTGGCGCAAAGCTAGAAAGCATTCCTTTGTACTTTGGTGCCTTCTGCGAATCCCTTTTCTATAATGAAAGGCACTTCTGTAGTGGGTGGCATGGCAGTCTGAGCATATAGAGATGCCCCGGAACTATGGACAGAAGGAAGATTTGACTTCCCTTCAGCCAGCTGATGGCTACGGTGTATCCTCGGAGGGCCGCTGACTCTCTCTACCCTTTTGTCCCCCACACTGCAGGGTTATCACATAACTGATGTGCTTTTTTTTTTTTTAAACATGGATAGCATCTTGACACTCTTACAAGGTACCAGTTATCTGACTGCCAGGTAGTTGAGGAGTGGCTATGTAGCATTTCTCCTCAATTCACCGTGCCTTTCTGTTAATCCATACGTATAAAAGACGAATGTGGCCTGTTTGCCAAAATGGAATTAGACGAGTCGGAAACACATTTATGAGATGATCACGGAAGACTCTTGAACATGATCAGGAGGTATGGCCATGTTAGTCACTTTTTTACACACCTCCAAATCGCTTTTAAGGCTGGTTGTATAAATTTGTAGCCCCATCAATAATGTATTTGGGGGCTTGTTTTTCTATCCCTACTTAGCCTGCCAGTGTCCCTGCTCCCATCTTTTGTCATTTTTGCCCATTTTCTAGGTATGATATGAAAACAGAGTGGTCTTACACTTAATTTTCTTATGACTGGTGAAATGAACCATTTTTATATTGACTTATAATAGTTACAATTTCTTGAAGATTCCATTTGTGAAGTTATAAGTTCAGGCAGGTCCTACCAAGTCGGAAAGGCTTCGAGTATTACTCAGAAATAGACTCTTGGTTGACAGAGGACCAGCCTGACTCAGTGCAGGATCACCTCACTGGCCTAGTTTCAGGCAAAGGAATTTTGGAGTTTCTAACAACACTCTAACACTATCTCCCTGAGATTATATGTGTAAAGTGCTTTGCAAAGCTTAGAATTAGATTTAAATGTCAGCTGTAATTATGACAGTGATGATTACTAAATCATGGGGGGGGGGGGAATCATGATCTGTGTTGGTAAAAGGAATACAAACAACAAAGTCATGGATCATGATGATATGGAAGTATAAGGGAAGACTTTTTAGTCACTTATTTAAAAAAGATGATTCTCTAAGAGCCTCACAAATAAATGATAAATAGCTACATCTCTTTTCATCATAAATAAGGGGTAGCTAGGTGGCATAGTGAATTGAGTACCTGGTCTGGAGTCAGGAAGTCAGGAATAACCAAATTTAAATCTAGCCTCAGACATTTACTAGCCATGTGACCCTGGGCAAGTCATTTGACCTTCTTTGCCTCAGTTTCCTCATCTGTGAAATGAGCTGGAGAAGGAAGTGGCACACTACTTAAGTATCTGCCATGAAAAGCCCAAATGGAGTCATGAAGAAACAGACACAACTGAATGACCGAAGGACATGAATAAATTATAAATATTTCTATTCCTTTTCATCGTAAGTAAATTGCAAATATTTGCTGTCCTTCTCCACCAAAACTTCAATATTATGGGCTTCTGTTGCTTTTGGCCTCATTTAAGGTAAATATAAATAAACTGTTGTTAAAAATGAGACTGAATACTTCAGAGACTTTCTAGAATGTCTTATAGAACAAAGCCATTTGCCTTTAATAGTTGTGATTGTTTTGCCTAAGGGCAAAAAGAAGGGTCCAATATTTTGATGAACTTTATTTATAATTTCTTTGATTAATTTGTTTGTTGATTACATTAAAATTCTCAGATATTTCTCATCCTGAACTAGAGAAGGCATTACTTGACAAAAAAAAACAAAAATTACTTATGTTGTGGAAAATTAATGTTGAATTGGGAAATAATCCTCCCTACCAACCCCCACCCCCCCCCCAAAAAAATAAATAAACAGCTTGATTTTAAGGCTGAAATAGTTTCTCTCCCCAGGCCATGAAACTGGGTTGGATCATCTTTTTTTGTTCTGATGTTGGAAAAGAATAACAAGATTTAGGGTAGGGCTGAACAGCCATTTGACCCACTTGGGAGATTAGGTAAGAAATCAGCAAGCTCTAGGCAATCATTTTTGAGGCAGTGACCCTAACCTGGGAGGATGGGACTTGGCCTCATCCTTAAGATCCTCCTCTTACTGTGATGAAGCAGTGAGGGAAGACTTGGAGTCAATAAGAGTAACTTCCCAGTGGTTTCTTGGGGGAGGGGCTGAATGATGACATCA
This sequence comes from Monodelphis domestica, assembly GCF_027887165.1. Taxonomy (NCBI): domain Eukaryota; kingdom Metazoa; phylum Chordata; class Mammalia; order Didelphimorphia; family Didelphidae; genus Monodelphis; species Monodelphis domestica. The sequence continues at coordinate 41,897,516 of NC_077232.1, read as the reverse complement.
CAAGGTAATATATTGGCTTGCCCCACAGGAAACGGACATGTCTCTATCTCTCTGCTCTCTCTGTCCATTTGGAATTGTGGAGGGAGTTCACTGGCTAGTTAGGTTTTCTTGAGCAATCTATTAATAAATTATTTTTAAAAATTACTTCTGGAGAATTTCAGTCATTATTACAATGTATAAATTATGTCTTTTGTGTTTTTATTTATCAGTTCTTTCTATGGAGGTGGACATTCTCAAGTTATTTTTCAAACATTAACTCTATAGCTACAAATAATGTTCTCTTGGTTCTCATTTTGCTTTTCATAATTTCCTGTAGGTCTTTACAAGTCTTAAAAAAAAGTTAACTTGTTCATCATTTCTTATGGCACAGTAGCATTCCATAACAATCATATGGGACAACGTGAGCCATTCCCTAATCATGGATATTCCCTGGGTTTCCGATTCTTTGCCATCACAAAGAGCTGCTAGAAATATTTTGGAATGTAAAGTGTTTTTTTTTTCCTTTTCCCCTGATCTCCTTAGGAAACAAACCCAAACAGTGGTATTGCTGGCTCTAAGGGTTTTAGAACTCTTCTGGACTAATTCCAGATTGCTGTCCTAAACAGCTGAATCAGTTCACAGTTCCACCAAGATATTAGCTTCCCCATTTTTCCACATTCCTTCCAACATTTATCATTTTGCCCTTTATCATTTTAGCTGATCTGATAGGCATGAGAGACTATCTCAGAATTGTTTTGATTTTCATTTCTCTAATTATTAATGATTTAGAGCATTTTTTTCATATGCCTATGTATGACTCTGGTTTCTTCATTGAAAAACTGTATCTTTTGACCATTTATCAGTTGGCGAATGAATATAAGAATTATATTCTCATACGTTGACAATGTATTTTCTATATTTTAGATATGAAACCTATCTGAGAAACTAAACTTTTCCTCCCAATTTTCTGCTTTCCTGCTAATCTTGGCTACATTAGTTTTATTTGTACAAATCCTTTTTAATTCAATGCAATCAAAATGATCTATTTACATCTCACAATGCTCCCTGTCTCTTATTTATTCATAAATTCTTCTCTCGTTTATATATCTTATAGATAATATGTTCCCTGTTCTCGTTTGCTGATGATATCTGCCTTTCGGTCTAGGTCGTGTATCCAGTGTCTTTTTAAAATTCCCTTCTGGTCCTCTGATCTCGTTTTGTGATTAAGCCATGCTAATCTAAGGGAGAGTTGATTTATTCGCTTATAAAATAGAGATAATTCTCCCCTCAGAGCACATTATGCATCAATAACTGTAGCCAGAAGGTTGCGTTGTGCCTTGAGTTGGCTGTATCTTTCCGAATGATCTCAAGTGAAGGCTGTAATTGACAGTGTTGACTGTTTCAAACTACCTCCCTGTTCTTTTCATCTATGAGACCTCTGAGATGGACTCTTTTCATATACCTCAGGGCTTGCCATTCCTTTACTGCTACCCAACTGAGTTTGACTTTCCCACGTGTAAGGCTGAGTAAATACAGAGCTAAAAGTTTGGGTGACCCAAAGGTGCCATGAATTAGACTTAATGGTGAGACACATATTTACAAAAATTTGCAGCCTTGACCAGAATCCAATATGGGAAGAAGTTCGGTGGTGTTAACTTCTTTTTTTTTCTCAATATTTATTTATTTTAAATTTTGTTGCTTTTAAAAGAATTTTACACCACAGATTTCCTGATATATCTTCTCCTATTATCATAAAAAAGAACAATTAAAACCAATTCTGTCTTACAGTATAGACAGCAATCAGTACCTGTAGTCCTCCACCTCTTCCCAGAGAGAAGGAGAGGGTGTATTATATCAATTATCCCCCTGGAGCCAATATTTATTAGCTATTGCCTTTAATTTCCCTTGTTTTATTAACCTCGAAAGTGAAGATAATGAAGGAGTGAGACTTCATATTTCTTTAAATAATACTGAGGTTATATGTGATCAGTCACATAATGTGATGGGGACAATGATAATGATAATGATTGGGGTTTTGATGTTAAAGGATCACGGAAATACGTTTTGAACAATGATACATGTATAACCCAGTTGAATTGCTTTGTTGGATTCAGGAGGGGGGAGGAAATGAGTCACGTAACCATGGAAAAATATTCTAAATAAAAAAAATAAATAATAATGAGGTTAAGAAAAAAGAGGAAATTAAAGGCAATAAATATTTCTCTGCATTTTATTCTTTTAACCACATTGTTCTTATTAAGGCAACTATAGGAGACCCATTGCCTTTGAAGAACTCCTGTAATTCCTGTAATCATGTTTTTGTTTTCATGATAGTTAAGTCTTTGCATCAAGTGTCCATGGCTAAGAGATTCACTTTCCTATTTTTAAAAAAATTCTTAAACCCTTACTTTCTGTCTTAGTAACAACTTTTTAAGACAGAAGGGCAATGGCTAGGCAAATGAGGCTAAATGACTTGCTTAAGATCACATAAATAGGGGTGTCTGAGGTCACATTTGAACTCAGGTCCTCCTGATCCCAGGCCTGGTGCTATATCCACTGTGTCACCTAGCTGCCCTGCTATATAATTAAAAAAAAAATTCCCATGTTCTGTTTTAGAATCAATACTCAGTATCTATTCCAAGGTAAGAACAATAAAGCCTAGGCATTTGGGGTTAAGTGACTAGCTAAGAATTATAAAGCTAGGAAGAGCCTGAGGCCAAATTTGAACCCAGGACTTCCCATCTATCTATCCACTGAACCACCTAGCTTCTCCCCACACTCCCATTTAAAAAAAAATTATTTCCTTGTGCTTCTCTTGTAATCTCAATTACTTTGCATGTTCATGTTATAAGCAAATGTCTTTATACCTTTTGGCTCTGTTTATCTGATCATGATTTGACAAATAAACTTTCAGTCAGTGATCTTTCTTGCTCAAATAATGCTCCCTTCTTTTCCTCTGACTCATTTATTCTTTTAAACTTAATTTCATGCTTAAAGGTTTGTAAGTCCAGCCACAATAAAACTTTAGGAAGGCTCCGTCTTGCTTTAGAAAAAAGATGATCACACTCCCCAAAGCTTGTTTTCAATTAGAGTAAACTGTCTCATTATGTCATTTTGAGGTTAGAGATTATTACACACAGTATACTTAACACAAAGAAAGTTAATAAATTACCCCAGCTCTTGTTTGTCATACTGTAACATTAACCACAGTCATAAATCACTGGGATGACAAGGCTGGAGTAAAGTATTTGTTTTGAAATCGGTCTTATCCCTGCTAATCACGTTCCACTCCAGTCCTCCTCTGTTGTTTCATCACAGCATGGAAATGATGCTGTGTTGTGTACAGCTCATTTGGAAGAGGGCCAGCTCCAGCAGGAGATAATGACAGCACCCTCCTCCCACGGCTGGTAGGAGGCTCAAAGGAGATCAGATTTATAAACTGCTTACTTAGCACAAATGCGGTGGGCACATAGTAGGCAGATGCTCGTTTTCTTTCCCTTCCCTCCTCCGCACCTTTGTGGAAAGGTACCGGAATCTCTGAGCCTCTGATTTCTTCCACTCTGGAATTTGGGTAATAGATACGTGTGGCACTGGTGTCAAGTGAGATAATGTATATCAACTGCTTTGTAAACCTCAAATGTCAACTCTTAGCATCAAGGGGCAAATAGCTGTTTTTATCAATCAATAGTCATTTATTAAACGCCTCCCGGGTTTCAAACATTGGGGATTCAAATGCAGAGAATGGCAGAATCGCTAATCTGGGGGAGCTTAGAGGGGTAGACTCCAAGAACATAGATGAATATATTCAGAATCAATATTAATTAGATTACATACCAAATGGTTAACTACAACAATAATACACACACACACACACACATAAAATCAATATTTGGGGGCGAGGGCACTATGACTCTGGATCCCACTCCTTGTTCTCAGGCGGTGCTTGAGCTTTCTTGAAGGAAGGAGGTTATTTAAGACTCTTTTGACTTTGGGTGAGGCTGCATAAACAGCAGCAATATTTGTCTAACATTTCTGAAATAGAAATCCAAATTTTAGCAAATATCCAGAAACTCATAGACGGGCAGGATGTTAGGAACAATGCAGTTAATGGATCAGGTGGAAAAGTGTAAAACTGTGGGAGAATGTCCACTGTGATCGTATCAATTAGAACTGTGTTGCTATTAACTAATTGAATGTTTGGATGATCTTTCTTTGCCCCTGTTTTTTTGTTGTTGTTGTTTTTAGAAAACTGAGGCTCTTACCACCGGAGCTGGTATCCCTGTAGGAGACAAACTTAATGTTATAACTGCTGGATCGCGGGGGCCCCTTCTTGTTCAAGATGTGGTTTTCACTGATGAAATGGCTCACTTTGACCGGGAGAGAATTCCTGAGCGAGTTGTTCATGCTAAAGGAGCAGGTGAGAGGTGCAATTGCTGGTATATGGCAATTATTTTATCCTACCTAGATTGAGAATGGGCATTCTCAAGCCCTGAGTTCATGCTTTGGTCTTAATGGTTAGACTCTTTGTTTAATTCTAGTATATAGACTTTAAATCTTTCTGTCCTTGGAAGAAGCTTCCATTGGAAAACTTGCTAATTTACTCCCTCTGTTGGAAGAGACCTGAATTTCATTGTCTAACCTACCCTTCATGCTCTACTTTTCCAGTCTTTTCCAAAAATTTTGTGAAGTTTTTCATCATGTTTTTTTTTTTAAACAAACCCTTACCTTCTATCTTAGAATCTGTACTAAGAATTGTACTTAGTAAAAGTCTAGTTAGCTGGGGTTAAGTGACTTTTGTAAGAATTAGAATTAATCTTAAATAATAAAATATTATATTTTAGGAGATTTATTAATGATCATTAGAAAAAAGAATAAGAGAGATATAAAATAAAGACAATGTGCCCATGGCTGATCAGCCTGTTGAAAATCCCACTCACCACCATTGAGCCAAGATGCCAAAAGGGGGCGGGACCCTCCACATCCCTGCTCAATATCCCCTGTCTACAGGAAGTATGTAATGACAGGAAGTCAGTGGGCTCCTGGGAAATATAGTTCATTTTTAGGGTAACAGATTTTCAATTATATACTTTCCCAGGGTCACATAGCTAGGAAGTGCCTAGAGGTCAGATTTGATCCCACGACTTCCCATCTCTAGCCCTGGCTCTCTATCCACAGAGCCACCTAGTTGTCCCCATCATGGCTTTTAATTAGGCATTATAGCTTCTTCATTAAGTGTCTGGTGCCATTCCTGCTTGTAAGATGCTTTTTCTGGTTTCTTCCTCCAGACTATGATTCTTTCTCCTCTTTTACAAATGCTACCAGCCCAAGACTTAGCACCTTCATGAAGCTTCTTCCAACTCTTGTAGCTCCCTCTCATGACTACTTTCCTGAGCTCTAGCTTTTTAAAAAGAGAAACAAACTCCGGAGCATCCCATTTATTGTTATGATGATCCATAAAAGAAAGATCAAAATAACAGAGAAAAATGTGTAGAACTACTTGCTACCCAATGAGTGTAACCAAGAGAAAAAGTGTTTTGTTTCCTGAGGGCCTTCTAACTTCATTGGCTGAATGCTTGTCGTTAGAGACCGTAGAGCCATGTCTTCTTTTAGCCCTTCCGTCCACGGTGTTTCCTTGACTTCGTTTTAGAGCGACTCCTTTGCATCATCCGATGCAAGATTCCTAGACTCATCCTTCGCCTATTTACTTGTTCATGTAGTCAAACCTGAATTCGGGGCTGGCGTAGAGATAGCTGAAGATGAGGTCGATGAACCTAGACATGTCCACGTTGTCTCCTCTCCGTTTGAAGGACCAGGAGGGCCTCCCACTTTCCATGGGAGGCTCGTATCCATTGATCCTTGGCCGATTGTTCATTGGGGTGCCTTGTGGCTTTGTCTCCTAGGAGCGTTTGGGTATTTTGAAGTCACTCATGACATCACCAAATATTCCAAGGCGAAGGTGTTTGAGTATGTGGGGAAAAGGACTCCAATTGCCGTTCGATTCTCTACCGTGGGTAAGTCCATTGCTTTGTAAATGGCCGTCTGCTCTGTGATTCTTATTGGCTTATATTATCCCATTCAGAAACAAGCTTCCCGGAGGAAAAAAAAAAGAAACTGGAAATAGAGCAAGATTTCAAAATAGCAGAAACTTCTTGATAGGTGTTAGAAACCTACTTAGACTTACTGCAGGAATCTTGAGGAGTAACTCTTAGGGGCAGTGATTTCCTCATCCATTGTTGAAAATCTCCGGAAGAAGCTAAGAGTTTCTTTACGAGTACTAGTTTTTACTTCAAAGCTAAGAGTTTATGCCCCTTCCTCCATTCCCCAAATGGTTTTTATGCCATTTCAGTGTGCCTTTTGGGTTCCCCTTTAATTACTTTGTAACAATTTTTTCTATGGATAAAGAACGCATGTTTTAACTCTGTTTTTTCCTTTTAATAACCCTTCTCTTTTGTCTTAGAATCGATATTGAGTATTGCGGTTCTAAGGCAGGAGAGCAATGAAAACTAGGCATTTGGAATTAAGTGACTTGCCCAGGGTCACACGGCTAGGACGTAGTTGAGAGCAGATTTGGACAACTCTACTTTTTATTATCAAACGCATGATAGAACAGTTCATTTATTCTTCATAATTTTTTCCTTAATTTTCAATTTTCATTTCAATCTGGAAATTTTTATCTGAAACCTTTGATTCAGTGTGGAAATGAAAACATTCTTAGACCATCTGGGCTGTCATCATAGTCACTATTTGACTCAAGCGAATGAAAAAAGAACATTTCTTAAGCATTTACTTTGTGCACAGAGCACTGCCCCAGACACTGGGGACTCAGGACCCAGAAGCCTGGGTTCTAGAAGGCCGGAGACACATATTGTTTATTTATTTTCAATAAGCCCTCACCTTCCATCGTAGAATCAATCCTGGTTCCCAGGCAGAAGAGTGGTAAGATCTCCAGACCTGGCTCTCAGTCCACTGAGCCGCTGTCTGGCTGCCCCGCGGCACAAAGTATTCCTCCTCCCCTGTTGTCTGTTTTGTGGAGTGAATTCGCATCCTGAGTTAGACCCCCAAGAATCTGATTTGCCCCCAGAAAGTGACGTGAGAATAAGGCAGGGTTGTTTTGGCCTTCTTGGAAGATGGCATCTCCCTGATGTCTATTCATGGCTCATCTTCCAGCTGGAGAGTCCGGATCAGCCGACACCGTGCGCGACCCTCGAGGCTTTGCCGTGAAATTCTACACTGAAGAGGGGAACTGGGATCTCACGGGAAATAACACCCCCATCTTCTTCATCAGGGACCCACTTCTGGTAGGTGAAGTACTTGTAGATCTGGCATGTAGGGAGACGTGTTCCGGAGTCCGAAGGGTTGAGAGGGGGCTTGGAAGACCCAAAGGGGAATGAGGGGCCTTCTTAGTCTTGGGGTTTGATACTAATTATTATAAAAAGCATCACAAGGGGGCAGCTGGGTGGCTCAGTGGATGGAGAGCCAGGCCTAGAGACGGGAGGTCCTAGGTTCAAATCTGGCCTCAGACACTTCCCAGCTGTGTGACCCTGGGCCAGTCCCTTGACCCCCATGGCCCAGTCCTTACCACTCTTCTGCCTTGGAGCCAATACACAGTATTGATTCCGAGAAGGAAGGTAAGGGTTTTAAAAAAAAACAAAAGCATCACCGCCACATGGCAGGGCTGGGGGGAGCCGGAGAGCAGCAGCCTCCTCTCTCCAGGCACAAAGTGAAGGGATTTGGGGATGGCCTGGGCTGCTGGGAGACCCTCGGACTTGGTGCAGAATTTACCTGCACTAGATGGTTGCTAAAAGGGATTCTGTAGGCAGTTTTAACACCAGCGTGGCCTCAGCTGGCTGTCAGAGCATTTTATTGTAGTCGCTTCAAGATGACTTCTTTGCGAGGAATCCCGAAGTAGAGGCTGGAGGGCTGGCCTTGGAGCCAGGAAGCCCTGACTAGCTTCCTTTATTTTGTTTTAAAGCCCTTCCCTTCTGTCTTAGAATTGATCCTGAGGATTGGTTCCAAGACAGCAGAGCCTTGCAGGGAGGGCCAGGCAAGCCCCCCGGGCCTGGCTCTGTCCACTGTGCTACCTAGCTGCCCCTAAATCCCCTTCGGACACCTAGTGGCCAGGTGGCTCGAGGAAAATTCTCATCACCCCTCCTTGATCGGGCTGAGGCTCTACGAAGATGCCCACCTCCACTGGCAGAGAGTCTCTGCGATGAACTCACTGGTCGTTCCTGCCCCCGTTTTAGATGGGGAGCTCCCTGAGGCCAGGGACTCCCTTTGGTGCTCTGCCCCTGGGCCAGGTCCCGTCACGCAGCACATGCTTAATAAATGCTTATTGACTGACCGGATCAATAGAACTGTTTGAATCTACTATATTCTAAGAAGCCATCATTTCTGCCAGCTGAATTTGGATCTTTTTTGTCCTCTCTCGTCCCCATTTAGTTTCCGTCCTTTATCCATAGTCAGAAGAGGAACCCTCAAACCCACTTGAAAGATGCCAACATGGTTTGGGACTTCTGGAGTCTCCGCCCTGAATCTTTGCATCAGGTAGGGGTCTTGCCTTTTGCTGTACTGTGACTGTTCCCTCTGAGGGGAAGAAGGCACGAGTGTTTTATTTCCAGGATTTGGAGAATCATTTGGGGGGCAGCTTCTACCTTTTCTCTTGAGTCTTCCTCCAATTTCCCAGCGAGAACCTTCTGCGATTTTTTTAAGGAAATCCTAAAGTGCTAATGTAATCTGATGAGGATTAGATGGACAGAAGCAGCAGATTGATTGAGAATCTCATTTATCATGACGTGTTCAGTGGGGTTTGGGGCATAAAAAAGAAAGGTGGCCTGATTGTGAGTTTGTTCATTATGATTCGGGAGGTAAGTGTGTAAGGGATGATTTGCTACCATGACCTCCCCGTCATTAAGGCGTTTTATTGGGACTTGGTTAAGCATCTCTTCAGTCATTTTGCCTTAAACAAAATGACTTTTCTTCCTTCTTGCCTCCTAGGTTACTTTCTTGTTCAGTGACCGAGGGATTCCGGATGGTCATCGTCATATGAATGGATACGGCTCTCATACCTTCAAACTGGTGAATACCAATGGAGAAGCAGTTTACTGCAAATTCCATTATAAGGTGAGTTTAAGCTACCTTCCCAAATATATTCATCAGGTTTTTAAGAATCTCTCATTCAACAAATATTTATTAAGCTTTTCTGATGTGTAAAGCAAAAAGTAAATGAATGCTTCTAGAGGGTTGAAGCAAAATTCTCCTTATTTTTTTTTCTCATCGAATTAAGTTCCATTCTTTGCTTTGGAAAGTACTAAATTATAGAATTTTAAGGCTGAAAGAACCTTGTAAACAACCCCCCCCCAGCCTCCCCCCCCCCCCATTTTGTAGATTGGGTTGCTGAGGCCTAGAGAAAAGAAAGTGGTTTTTCTCCAAGTGATGAAACCAAACCTGGGACTAGAACTCAGGTCTCTTGTTATCCAAGTTAAGTGGTTATTTTATTTAAAAAAAAAATTTTTTTTAACCCTTACCTTCTGTCTTGGAATCAATACTGTGTGTTGGTTCCAAGGCAGAAGAGTGGTAAGGGCTAGGCAATGGGGGTCAAGGGACTTGCCCAGGGTCACACAGCTGGGAAGTGTCTGAGGTCAGATTTGAACCCAGGACCTCCCGTCTCTAGGGCTAGCTCTCCATCCACTGAGCTACCCAGCTGCCCTGGTGTGTTAACTTTTGATAACTTTGCCCATTAAAGTCGGAGTAACTGCTTGTTGTTTTTGTTCTTCTATCTTAGACGGACCAAGGAATCAAAAATCTTTCTGTTGAGGAGGCTGGAAGACTTGCTCAGGAAGATCCCGATTATGGTTTGCGGGACCTCTTCAATGCCATCGAGACAGAGAACTTCCCCTCCTGGACATTTTACATCCAGGTCATGACCTTCGAGCAAGCAGAGAAATTTCCATTCAATCCCTTTGACCTCACGAAGGTAAAGCCAACCAGCGAGACTGGGCGCGGCAGATCCCCGGCCAGCGGCCCCGCAGTGGTCCGTTCCGGCGTGTAGTTCTCACTGCAGGGGCTTCGTGTGTCCATGGGCTGTTCGGGGTCTCGTGTATTGGTCAGGGGCTCCCTCTGGGGAAGGGCTGAAGTGTGGCCGGTATCATGGTGGCCTCCAGGACCTGATCCTGGACACGTGGGTGGGGGTGGGGTGGGGATGGGGCAGGCTGCGGAGAGTCCTCTTCACATGGATCCTGATCCTGGACACCTGGGGGGGGGGGGGCGCGGGCTGCGGAGAGTCGTCTTCTCATGGATCCTGATCCTGGACACGTGGGGGAGGGGAGTGGGGGGGGCGCTGCGGAGAGTCATGGATCCTGATCCTGGACACGTGGGGGAGGGGAGTGGGGGGGCGGGCTGCGGAGAGTCGTCTTCTCATGGATCCTGATCCTGGACACGTGGGGGAGGGGAGTGGGGGGGGCGCTGCGGAGAGTCATGGATCCTGATCCTGGACACGTGGGGGAGGGGAGGGGGGGGCGGGCTGCGGAGAGTCATGGATCCTGATCCTGGACACGTGGGGGAGGGGAGTGGGGGGGCGGGCTGCGGAGAGTCGTCTTCTCATGGATCCTGATTCTGGACACGTGGGGGAGGGGAGTGGGGGGGGCTGCGGAGAGTCATGGATCCTGATCCTGGACACGTGGGGGAGGGGAGTGGGGGGGCGGGCTGCGGAGAGTCGTCTTCACATGGATCCTGATCCTGGACACGTGGGGGATAGTGGGGGGGCGGGCTGCGGAGAGTCGTCTTCTCATGGATCCTGATCCTGGACATGTAGGGGGGAGGGCGCAGGTTATGGCCTTCCCATGGATCCTGATGGCCGGGGGGGGGGGCAGCTGCTGAGTCCTCTCGGCTCTCGGCTCACGGGTCGTGGGTCTGTCCTTTGCAGGTTTGGCCTCACGCAGACTATCCTCTTATGCCCGTTGGGAAGCTGGTCTTAAACAGGAACCCTCGCAACTATTTTGCAGAGGTGGAACAACTAGCCTTTGACCCAAGTAACATGCCGCCGGGCATCGAGCCAAGCCCCGATAAAATGCTGCAGGTAAGCCCGGAGGGTTTCCCGATGTTCAGTCCTCCAACCACCCTCCCCTGCTCTGGGGGCGGCCATCGAGTCACTCCTTCAGCATGATGGAGCACCTGCTCTGTGCCAGGCGCCGGCCAGGGAGACCAAAAGCGAAGCCAAAGGCAGCCCCCGTCCTCAGGGAGCTTCTAGTCCAGGGAGGGAGACCTCCTGCAAACAAGCAGGAGACAGTGGATCAAGAGAGCGCCTGGGGAGGCTTCCTGCAGAAGGTGGGGTTTGTGGGGACTTCAAGGAAGCCCGAGAAGTCAGCAGTCAGCAGTTGGGGTGGAGGAGGAGGAGCCTCCGGGAAGTGTCTGAGCAGAGATGGAGAGTCCCGTTGGGACAAGACGGTGGGCCAGCGCCCACCTTGGGTTGGATCTCGGGCGTTTCCTTACAGAGTGAATGGCCCAGAGGAGGCGCTCAGTCAATGCTGATGGGCTCCTGGATGGCTCGCCCAATGTCCACTGGCTCTTCTGTGCCTGGAACAAATAGGCAACAAATCTGGCCCCAGACACTTCCTGTGTTACTCTGGAAAAGTCACTTCATCCCCAATGCCTTGGAACCTATTACACAGTACTGATTCTCAGGAGCAAGATAAGGGTTACAAAAACTTCAGTTAGCCAGAATGATTAAAGAATTAACCATTTCTTTTAATTGTCCTTTCTGGTTAATTTAGAATGAAACAGACAACCCTTATGATTTCAACACTTAGTGTCTTTCTCAAAGTAACACTACTAATGATAGTGATGCTGTTGTCATAATTGACATACAGCTTGAAGATGGACAAAGACATTTTTCTCACTATCTTATGAATGAATTTGTATAAAATCATCCCCATGTTTAAAACGAAGGACCGTGGGCTGTATGGGATAAAAGTAACACATGGAATGGCTGCTGGGCTGAGTCTTTGTCTTCTGACTCTCGAGCCCCGTCCTCTTTCCATTTCCTCTCTACCTTTTCCTGCTATAATAAACAGAATATGTTGACCATCATTTAAGCTTTTAAGGTGATAGATTTTGTACATCAGACTCATTATCTTAACTAATAGTCCAACAGCGAGTTGTAGATGTAGAATGTATTTGTGATAGAATTGATTTGGTAGTGAAATCTTGGGAATGTTTTCCCCTTTCTTGAACTAAATAAAGTCTAAAATTTAGTCTTATTAAATCATCACTTGTTTCCTTTAAAAATGGCATGTAAGAGGGCAGCTGGGTAGCTCAGTAGATTGAGAGCCAGGCCTAGAGACAGGAGGTCCTGGGTTCAAATATGACTCAGACACTTCTCAGCTGTGTGACCCTGGGCAAGTCACTTACCCCCCATTGCCTAGCCTTTACCACTTTTCTGCCTTGGAACTAATACACAGCATTGATTCCAAGGTGGAAGGTAAGGGTTTAAAAAAAATGGCATATAGGATAAAAGCATTGAAGGTTTCTGTGGGCCTTTGCTTAGTGAGATCCTTTTAAATATAGGAAAAGAAGCTATAAGAAAATATAATTTGGCTTTGTTGGTAATTTGTGAACTAAAAAAAAATTGGGATGATTATCTGTGCAGAATAAATTTTCAAATTAGTTTGGCTTAGAATATATAATGGAGAATAAGCAGCTTCTCAATGAAGATAATGTATATAATAAAAGATAGACTTGACCCCTGGTGGGGTTTGTGCAGTATTTTTCAGCCATGATTTTTCGTTTGGTACTTTATGTATTCTTTTTCCTTCTGTTGATTAAACATAGTAACTACTCTTTTACAACTTGACGTAAATACATATTCAAATCCATTATTTTAGGGTCGTCTTTTTGCATATCCTGATACTCACCGCCATCGTCTAGGACCCAACTATCTTCACTTACCTGTGAACTGCCCTTACCGAACTCGAGTGAACAACTACCAAAGAGATGGACCCATGTGCATGTATGACAACCAAGGTATCTCCAAACTCTTTGGGATCCAATGCAAGCACAAGTTTACTGACAGCTAAATTTGTAGAATCTTAGGACTTAAATCTGGAAAGTGACCTTGGAAAGGCCATCGAGTTCACACCGTAGAGACTTAGGAAGGTTGTGACTTAGACAAGAGCATTCTGGGTAAATGAGGAGCAGCCTCTGGTAAGAGCCCCATGCATTCTGGAACTTGAAGCTTCATGCTCTTCCCACGACTCCACTTAATGGGGCTCTTTAAGATTTTCAGACTATTTTCCTTCCAACTTTGTGAAGTGTGAACTATGTTCCTCTTGGACTATTTTGGCCACTAAAAGGGGAAGTCAATTCAGTGGAAAAAAAATCTGATTTACCATCAGTTCTTTGAATTTTCCAGTTTGTCATACATAGCTAAATGTAACTAAGGAATTACTTTATTTAGTCTGTCTTTTGAATTCCTGGGTATCTATGAGAAACTGATCCCTACTTCCCTTTCCCTTCCCCCCACATGCAAAACACATGCCAGTGATGGGCCACATGTAACTTTCCAAGATTTATTATGGACTTAACTTTAAATATGAGCAAAATCAAATAAGTATGCTGTAGAACTTCTCCATTTGAACAATGTACTTCATTGTGCTCTTGTAGAGCTGAGAACTCATTGATGTCTCCTGCTGAAGCTGGCCACAGGGAGTCCACCCAGTGCACATTCCCTTCCCTATGGAGAAACAGGCTGGTTTTCCTTTTTTTAGGGTTTCCTTGATGGCATCTCTGAAACTCTTTCTCCTACATATTCTCTGATTTATAGTAATTTACACACTGATCTTCCTCACCATGTGCTTCCTCATTGCTTGATCCTCACCTTCAGTTCTCTGGAGCAATTTTTTTTTCATTTTTTTCTTCTCTTTTAAAAAAATATTCCATTAATTTAGAATATTTTTCCATGGTTACATGATTTGTGTTCTTTCCCTCCCCTCCTCCCTCCCCCTCCAGTAGCCAATGAGCAGTTCCACTGGGTTTTACATGTGTCATTGATCAAGAACTATTTCCATGTTATTAATATTTGCAATAGAGTGATCATTAAGAGTCTACATCCCTAGACATATCCCCAACAAACCATGTGACCAAGCAAATGTTTTTCTTGTGTGTTTCTGCTCCCACAGTTCTTTCTCTGGGTGTGGATCTGGAGCAATTTCTGGTTACTCCTTCTGGAGCCGCTTTCACTTTCATTTTGCCCATTGGTCCCTATGCATATTTTAAAATTAAATGAAAATCTACCTTCTCACATCCCTACTTCTCCTTTCCCCCATTTAGAAAGCAAGAAAAACACTTATGGCCAAGCAAAACAAATTTTCCCTTTGACCATGCTTCCCCCAGATATGCTTCCATCTGTACTCTGGGTCCATCATGTCTCTCTCAGGGGGTGGAAGCAGATTGCATGATGAGCCCTCTGGAACTGTGGTTGGTCATTCTTAGGTCTTTCAAAGCTTTTGTTTTTACATTGTTTTTGCTATCATACAGATTGTTCTCCTGGCTCTGTTTGCTTTACTTTGCATCAGTTCACGGGAACCTTCCAAGGTTTCTCCAAAGTCATCTCCTTCATCATTTCTTACAATGTAATAGTATTCAATCACATTCATAGACCATAAGTGGTTCAGCTGTGTTTCAAATGTTGGGCATTCCTTCTGTTTCTAGTTCTGCAGATACAGCTGCTAGAAGAGTTTGTTTTGCTTAGGACTGTATTAATGCCTCTTTTAACCTGCCCTCCCTCTTATTCCGCCCCTCTTTCCGTCTCCCTCTTTTTTCCCCTATTAAGTAAAATTCATTTCTCTACCTAAGGCTGTGTGTATGTGCGTGCACATGTATGTGTGCTCTCTTCATTGATCAGTTCAGATGAGAGGGGGTTCAGGTATTAACTGATCTTCCCACCCCTTTGTAGAAAGCTATTTGCACACAGTGATTATGTAAGAGAATTTTCTCCATCTTTCTTCTCCCTTTCTTGCCAGTGGTCCATTCTTTTAAGATCATCAAAACATAACAGAACAGGGGCAGGGGCTTAGTGACTTGAGAACCAGGTCTAGAGATTGAAGGTCTGGATTCAAATTGTCCTCAGATACTTTGTAGCTGTGTGACCTTGGGCAAGTCACTTAACCCCAATTGTCTAGCCCTTACTGCTCTTCCGCCTTAGAACCAATATACAAGATTGACTCTAAAATGGAAAGTGAGGGTTTAAACAAACAAATAAACAGAACAGAACCATTCCCAGGCCCTTTCTCTGATTCAACTCTTTCTCTGACTCCTTATAATGTTTGGATACTGAGGGGACACAAGCCATTTTTCCATACTAGAATGTAAACAGTTTGTCTTTCTTTGGTCCCTTACGATTGCTTGCTCATGCTTACTATGTATGTTTCTCTTGACTGCTGTGTTTGTACTTCAGCATTTCATGCAGCTCTGGTCTTTTATCAAGAATTCTTTGAAGTCCTCTATTTCCTTTAAAGGTTAATTTCTCCTTCTCTTCAGCCTTCTCCCCCCCTCCCCCCCATAGGATTATATTCAGTTTTACTAGGTAAGTTATTCTTGACTGAAAGCCCATATTCTTTGCCTTCTGGAATATTATATTCCAAGTCACTCATGCCTCCAAAGTAGTGGTTGGTAAATCATATGTGATCTTGATTGGTGCTCCTTGGTACCTGAATTCTTTCTTTCTGGCTGTGTGTAGTGTTTTTTCTTTGACCAGAAGCTTTAGATTTTGTCTATAATGCTCCTGGATGGATTCTTTCAATCTTTACCTTGCCCTCTGGTTCTAAGAAATAATGTGCCATTCTTTTGAGATTTCTTAAAAAATGATACATACACTCTTTTTTGCATAGGGTGGTGGGGGTGGAAGGGCAGGGGAGCAACAGATGACAGTCAGCATAGATTCTTTTTTTTTTTTTAATCCTTACTTATCTTAGTATCAATTGTAAGACAGAAGAGCAGCAAGAGTTGGGCAATTATGGTCAAGTGACTAGTGCCCAGGATCACACAGCTAGGAAGTATCTGAAGCCATATTTAAACCCAGATCCTCCTGACTCCAAGTCTGATGCTCTATCCACTGTGCTACCTAGCTGCCCCAGTCCATAGATTCTTACATTATTTCTCTTTGATCTCTTTTCTAGGTCATTCATTTTTGCTATGAGATTCCTTAAAATATTTTCCATTTTTTCAGTCTTTTGACTCTCATTTACTTTTTCTTGCTATCTTGTGGAGTTATTGGCTTCTATTTGGTTCATTCCAATTTACAGGGAGTTTGTTGCTTGAGTAAGGTTTGTACCTCCTGTGCCAAACTGTTAATTCCTTTTCCAGTTCTTTTGTCCATACCTCTCCTATCTTTTCTACTTTTTCTCCAACCAACTACTCTCATTTCATTCATAAAAAGTATTTATTATTATTATTTTTCACTCACACTTCATTTCTTCCAGGAATTCTAGTTGAACTTGTGCCCTGGCTGTGTTGTCCCTATAGGATCTATTAATTTTTCCTACTATTATTCTGGTTAATATGTGCTTGATTCATGTTTTCTTTGGAGCTATTATTTTGTATAAATTTCAATTTTTTTATATTTCTCATATTAATCTGAATTACATTTTCAATTAAAAAATGAACTTTTGTTAAGCAGTTATACTGTATTAGGGACTAGTCTAACAGGCAAAATTGAAACAGTCCTATAGTCATAAATGTAGAATTGGAAGAGGCCTCAGAAGCCATTTCTCCCTGCCACCTTTAGACTATTTCTGGATTCTCTCATGTAAAAGTATCATATTAATATGCAATGCTGAACCTCCTCCATCTCCTTCTTTTCCCTATCCCTTTTCTTTCTTTCTTTTTTCTTTTTAAACCTTTACCTTCACTCTTAGACTTGATACTAAGTATTGATTCCAAGGCGGAAGAGTGGTAAGGGCTAGACAGTTGAAGTTAAGTGACTTGGCCAGGGTTACAGAGATAGGACTAATTTCTTTTTAATTTAAAGTATCCTTTTTCAGAGTCCAAAGGATACCATGTCTCATTGATATCCATAATGTTAAATTAACTTCCTTCATGAAAATATCCAGTTCATTTTACTTGTTAAACCTGATTTGTGTATTTATGTACAGAAATTAGAACTTGATTTTTTAAAATCTCCTATAACTTTCTGGGCATGGCTACTGCTCTTTTAGCTCCTTTCTATGGTATGTAGCTTTGTTGGTATATGTAGGTGGTTTTCTTCCCCACCCCCCATCCCCCCTTATCTTATTTTTATCTTAAAGCCCTTTTGATTCGATTTGTAAAACTCTTACTCTTATAGCCCTTGTTTGAGGCATTCCATCCCTGGTCATGAGCCCATCATTGTATTTTCAGCTCTGGCTCAGAAACTGAGATCCCAAACTAGGGATCACAAGTTGGTGTTGCTTTATTTCTTTTACAATGTGAGGTTTTTATTTTGTAAATTGATTATATCCTTTGATAACTGGGGTTTGGGTTTTTTCTCTTAAATATTTTTCTCCATCTCTTAGAAAGTTTAGAATTTGTTTTGTGTAACATTTATGGTACATTTACAGAAATGGTTTCCCCAGCCTATTTGTTTTCTTCTTATATTGACTATATTCTTTTTTGTTAGAAAGGCATTTTTACCTTTTCAGTAATTGAATACCATGCTCTATGTCCTCAGGTAGTCTTCTGTATTGATTTAGAACCCTAGAGACTACATTTCCCACAATCCCCTTTCCTTTTCCTGCTTGTGTGTCTCCTTATATGGATAGAGGTTTTGAGTTTCCGTTTCCACCCACGTGGTCAGTTGGTACCAGGTTGAACAAGGGAGTGTTTTTTCACTGGCCCTGTTTTTTTTTTAATTGCTCTTTGCTCTAAGTGGATTTTAAATACTTGGAGCATTGAATAATAATTTTAATCTTTACACTTCCTTTTGCTCAATAAAAAGAATTTTGCACTTCCACAATTGAGATGAATATTCTCTTTTCTTCTATCTTCTGTGTGTTCTTTTAGATGTTTACATTTATATTCCAGCTAGAATTTAAAGTGTTAGAGTGTGTGAAGTCAGGGTCTAAGGCTACTTTTTACTGTGTTGCTAGCCATTTCCCCCCAGGAGTCTTTATTTGATTTATACCATCTCTGTTTTTTTCTATACTTTGAATCTTTTACATATATGTATATATACACATATATATTTAAAAAACCTTTTCCTTCCATTTTTAGAATCAAAGCTGTGTATTGTTTCCAAGGCAGAACAGCAGTAAGGGCTAGAAAATGGGGGTGAAGTGACTTGCCCAGGGTCACACAGCTAGGAAATATGTGAGGCCAGAATGAACCCAGGACCTCCTGTCTCTAGGCCTGGCTCTCCATCTCCTGAGCTACCTTCTTGCCTCTTTTTATACGTACTTGATGTGATGGCTGGGGTCTGTATTTTATGACACAGTTTTATTAATAATTATTTTTGAATATATTCTCAAATCTAGAACTGCAAGGGTGCCCTCATCAGATTCTTTATGATTTTATCAAGATCTGTATGATCTTATCCTAAATCCTAAATACACCATTTTATGCTCATAAAATTTCCTTTAAAAATTCTTTTCATTTACGTTGGCTATTTTATCTTTCATAAGCTCCTCTAAGAGTTCCCCCTCCCGCCATAACTAATACGCGTATATGAATATAGATACCTAAACGTACCCGTGTGTATGCGTGTGTACATTTTTTATCCACTGTTTTTATCATGTGCCACTTCTATTTAAGTCCCTTATCTAGATGGAAGTTATTGTCATGTGGTGTAACATGGCCTAAACCGCTCTTATTTCTGCTGGTTTGCTTTCTAGTTTTCCCAGCTATTCTCTCCCTTAAACAAGCCCCCCCTCCCCCCCCCTTGGTCTTGGAATGGATATTAAGTATTGGTTCTGAGGTAGAGGAGTGTTAGGGTGAGGCAGGGGGTGAAGGGACTCAGCCAGCCACGTCCTCATCCCAGGCCTGGCTCTCTCTGGTCAGAGCCCTCTTGGACAAGAGCCTCCCGACGTGGGGCGCTGCCCAGGGGCCTTGGCCAGGAAGCCCCGCCCGCCTCACAGGCTTCCCACCGTCCCTTCTTCTGTTCCTTCCCAGGCGGGGCTCCCAACTACTACCCGAACAGCTTCGGGGCTCCTGAGGATCAGTGCTGGGCCCTGGAGCACCGCTACCAAACCTCCGGGGATGTGCAGCGCTACAACAGCGCCGACGAGGACAACGTCACCCAGGTCAGGGGCTCTGCAGCCTCCTTCTGGGGGGCCTCCCGATGCCGGGGTCTGGATGCGAGAGAGGCTGCGGAGGTCTTACATGGTGGCTGGGGGTAGTGAATGAATGAATCACAGGCGGGGAGGCCCTTGCCTGTCTCTGCACCTCCGGGGCAGGTTGGGGGCCACCGTGACGGGGAGGGGGGGGCTCCCGAGTCCCGCCCCCTGCCGGCACTCCTCAGAAGTCCCCGGGGCCCTTAGTCCCCCCAGGCTGCGCTGACCCTTTGGCTTTCCTGCCCTCTGCTTAGGTGAGAACATTCTATAGATCGGTGCTGACGGAGGAGGAGCGCCAGCGCCTGTGTGAGAACATCGCCCAGCACCTGAAGAACGCCCAGCTGTTCATCCAGAAGAAAGCGGTGAGTGAGCTTTGCGTGGAAGGCGGGGCCAGCCGGGGGCGGGGCCTCCCCTGCGGGCCTGCCGGAAGACCAGGTGTGAGTGACCTGATTGGAGGCTGATCGCTGGGAGCCAAAGCCACAACGTCCCCCTTCATTACCCACCTCCTGGCCAGCCTGCTTGGCTGGTTTCATTGGACATCCTAAGTGAGACACACACACATACACACACACACAAACACACAGAGACACACACACACACACACAGCCACATGCATGCACACACAGAGACACATGCACACACAGAGACACATGCACACATGTACACACACGCACACACACAGACACAGAGACACAGACACACATGCACGCACACACAGACACATGCACGCACAGACATGCACACACAGACACAGACACATGTACACACAGAGACACATGCACACAGACACACATGCACACACAGACACACATGTACACACACAGACCGAGGCACACACAGACATGCACACACAGAGACACATGCACACATGTACACACACGCACACACATAGACACACATGCACACACAGACACACATGCACACACAGACACACACACACAGACACACAGCGAGAGAGCGTGGTGCCGGTGGCTGAGGCTTGTTAAGAGGTGCCCTTAGCTCCCTTCGGGACGGTTTTCTCAAAGCTTTGGGGGAAGCCCTTTAATCAAATACTCCAGAGACAGAGAGAATCCCCAGTCTGGCTCGGGCTGGGGCTGCTAGGACGTTTGTGGCCAGGCCGGGGTCCCCCAGCTGCTTTCTGTCTCCCGTTTATAGAGGAAGCTGGTTTTCTCTTTGGGGGCCTCGAGGTCGGCCTCTCTTCCTAAGCCTCCTTCACTGTTTAATCCAAAGTGTCTGCGTCCGCCACGCAGCCCTTCTGTGCCCTAAGGCCCGGGCCGCGGGCTGGCGCCAGGCTCGGGCTGCTCGAGCCTTCATGGGGGCTGGCAGAGCTGTCATCGACGCGGGGTGGGAAGCCGCCTGAGCCCCTCCTCTCCCCAGACTGAGCCGGGGGCGCTTTGTGTCCTTATTGCTTGCCGTTTGGTTCCAGGTCAAAAACTTCAGCGAAGTGGACTGCAGCTACGGGCACCGGATCCAGGAGCTCCTGGATAAGTACAACGCGGAGGGGGACAGCCAGGTAAGCCCCGCGACCGAGCGGCTTTGTGGCCCGTGGCAGGCCCCTCGGCAGGAGAGGGAGGCAAAGGGATGACTGAGCTAAAGGAAGCCCAGGCCGAGCCGTGGTAAGGGAGGCGCTCCACCAGTGCTGAAGCCCGCTCCCCAGAGGGGCCTCTCTTCTTGTGTGGCCCGCAGTCACCCTTCCCTCTCCCCGGCTCCTGGACTCTCCTGCCCTCGAGCAGAGGGCAAGAGGAGCTTCCTGGCTTGAGGGGCTCCCCGTCGCTGACCCAGCCACACGCGGCCCTATTTAGATTTAGAATTCAAGGAGCCCCCAGCCCCCCAGCCAAACCCCTCATTTACAGCGGAGGAGCCCGAGACCCAGGGTGGGGGAGGAGCAGGGCCAGAGGATCTGCATCAAGTTCTGTCCGTAAAGGGAAACTGAGCCACGGCCCTTGTGTCTGGCTGGGAAATTAATTTGGCTTCGTTCTTTTGACTAGTGCATGGTTCATGGCTACAACCGGGCTGCATCTTGTTTGACTGCGAAGGAAAAAGCGCATCTCTGAGCTCCTCCGGCGTCTTCGCTGCTGCTAAAGGCTGATTTTACAGATGAAGCTACAAGAGGTTCCTCCTTAGGGTCCGTCACTACCCCACACAGCCCGTGCTTGCCCCATACCCAGAGAAGGGCCTTGCTTGGTAGAAGTAGTCCCATTTGCCACAAATAACCATGATCGCCTCTCACGCTTTGGGCCCCACGTCGTGGCGCGGGGCCAATCATTTTTCATGTTTATGTTGGAAATGAAGGTTAATCCGGTGCCTTTAACCGCCTGTCTTTAGTGCTGACAGCTGATTTCATGTGACATGACAATTACTTAGTGGATTTATCCATTTATCTGATAAAAATGATCTCCTGAAATGGATGTTTTCATCTCACCTCATTGCCTCTTAGGCGTGAAGAAAAAAGATTTTCTGGATGGATCAGTGTTTAAAAAATCACTTTCCTTGTAGGGAAGACATTTTGTGGGGCCCCTTTGCAGGAATCTGCCTCCATCATGTAGGTCGAGGTCATTGTTTCTCCTGGGCAATGGTCGTCTTCCAGGTCTCTTTTTATCTTCAAATGATGTTTCTGTTGATGCCATATTGATTTTTACAAATTGATTTGTAATCCTATTTGCATTTTACAGTAAAATAATCTCTAAGCAAGTGGTGATCGGTTTCTTTCTTCTGGTGTGATCAAATGGAGGGTAAAACTTGCCACCTGCAGGGGCAGCTAGATAGCTCAGTGTTTGGAGAGCCAGCCTGGGAGCCTGGAGGTTCTGGGTTCAAATGTGACCTCAGACACTTCCTAGCTGGGGGACCCTGGGCAAAACACGCCAACCCCATTGCTTAGCCCTTACCGCTCTTCTGCCGAGGAACCAATATGTGACTTCTAAGATGAAAGAATTTAAGAAAAAAACCCCAGATTTGCCCACTGCCATGGAGTCGTCAGGATCATCCAGTAACACAGTTCTTTTATTACGTGCATGCTGTGTGTAAAGCAGCATGCTAAGACCTGCGAATGGCTAAGCCCTGGTTCAGAGCCAGCTCCTCCGGGATGTCCGAGATCAGGGCTTCGGACCGGGAATTGGGCCTCCGTGATCTAGCCCTAACCCCGCATCATACAGACGTGGAGACTGAGGCCAGGGAGGCGGAGGGGTCTGTGCAAGGCCACCGAGACAGCAGATGGCAGGGTGAGGGTTTCAGTGGTGGTATAACAGCGAGGGCGGCTAGACGGTGCAGTGAGTGGAGCGCCCCGCCAGGACTCGGGAAGACTCCTTGGGAGTTTCAATCTGGCCTCAGATGCTAGCCGTGTGACCCTGGGTAAGTTACTGAGCCTAGTTTGCCTCAGTTTCCCCATCTATAAACTGAGCTGGAAAAGGAAATGGCAAACCATTCTAGTATTTCTGCCAGGAAAAACAATAGCTAGCATTGACGTGATACTTTGATGTTGAGAACGCTTTATGAAGATCGTCTCCCGCAGTCCTCACAAAAAACCTCATTTGACAGGTGAGGAAACCAACAAAGAACTTCGTCTTGAGATGGGGTTTGACCTTGCATTGTCCTGATCCCACGTCTAGCTCTAGCACTGGGGCAACCTGGTGCCTGACTTGAACCCAGGTCTAGATTCCAAATCCAGCATCCTTAGTACTTTGCTACAACTGACCACTGGGAGGAGGGGGCGGCCAAAGAAAAGCACGATGACCAATGAGGGGGGATATTCTATGAGACAACCTGGACCTAAGGAGACAAAGGGAGCTGGTGGGGAATGGGGAGTTATCTGGAGGTCAGCCCTTGTCAACAACCACCTTTAGGAAGCGGTCTCATTTTTTTCTTCTCAATAGGATTTTTTGATGTTTTTTCCTCCTTATCTTTTAAGATGGGTACTTTATTGAGTTATTTCTGCTTAATACACCTTAAAGCAACCCTGTTCTCCAGTTTCTCTCCTTTACCCTTAGAAGCATCAGACGCTAAACGAGGTAGTAAGGATAGATGGACGGAGTTTCCCCTTATTCCTGATCAGGAAGTCCAGTTGTGCTCCTTGTTCTCCCTGTGATCAATTGTTCAATAAAGTTATTAAATTCGGACTCTGTGCCAGGTTCTGGGCTGAGCCCTGTAGAGTTCAAGACAAAGCCAGTCCTTGCTCTTGAGGACCCTACAGTGGAATGGGAGAGACAACAAGCAAACAGCTATGTACAAACAAGACGTGGGATGGATTATTATAATAATTAGAAATCACAAAGTGAAGGCACTCAAATGAGAGGGGTTGGAAAAGGCTTCCTGTAGAAGATGCTATTTTAGTTGGGACCTGAAGGAAGGCAGAGATAAGAAGGGAGAACCATCTTTCTAGTTATGGGTGATATAACTAATTTTTATACACACACACACACATATATAATCTGACTTAACTGAGTTAACTTTTAGGTTCAGATATGCTATTTAGGGCCAGTAATCTGGTTTGGGAAGGGTAGCCAAGCTCAAGGCAGACAGAGCCAGACATAGACAATATATGTAAACACAGGACAGTTTGGATTTAATACATAAGGGAAAGGTGGAAAGGGGATTGGGATTATCTAATTTTACTCTATTCCCACCAGTACTAATTATCCTTGCAAAGGGATTTCTTCTTAGAGAACTCCCTATTCTACTTCTCCCTAACCCAAACCCACAATCCCTAATCTTAACTAGCCCTCAGCTAAGCCCCCTTTTGTTAGAATAAAGGAAAGGGTCTGTGTAAGGCTTTGCTAAGGCCAGGGAAGGTCTCAGATCCACAAGGATCCAGACTTGATCTCATGGTCTTGTAGCTGGATCAGGTTCACCAGGATTAGCCTTGATGTCAAATAGCAAAACAGGAACTCAGGGAAACTAGGAAAAGGACAGACTCCAGGAAAACTGCAGCAGACACCTCCAGAGAGTTTCCAGAGACCCAGACTGTCTTTCTCCCAACCTAAACCTCTTCCAAAGTTCTAGAATCTTCCTGCTGGTCTCATGCCACTTCACTGCAAAATGGCACCACTTTCCTTACCACATAGGGGATAGCCAAGGGAAGTGTCTAGAGTCCAGAGGTAGAATGTCTTGTTTGAGGGACAGCAAAGAGGCTGGTGTGACTGGATTGAAGAGTATGTGGGAAGAGAAGAGATGTAGGAAGACTGAAAATTTGGGGAAGGGCAGTTTGAAGGACCTTGAAGGTCTAGCAGGGTTTTATATTTGATCTTGGAGGTGATAGGGAGTCATTGAAGTTTATTGAGGAGAAGGCTAACAGGGTCAGGTCTGTGTTTTTGGAAGATCACTTAGCTAATTGCAGGATGGACTCGAAGCAGGTACACCCATCTGCAGGGCCATTGTCATAGTCCAGGCATGAGGTGATGAAAGCATGCACCAGAGTAGGGGCAGCATCAGTAGATGGAGTAGGACATATTTGACAGATGTGACAATGGTAAAACTGGCACTGGCCACACTGAATATGGCGATGGGGTGGGTAAAAGAGTGAGAAGTCAAGGATAAGGATGGTATGTAGGTTGTAAGATGAAGAGGATGAGGGTGTTCTCTGTAATAATAAGGAAGTTCAGAAGGGAGGAACATTTTGGGGAAAAGATAATGAGTTCAGTTTTGGAGGTGCTGAGTGTATACGACTGGTAGACAATTAGATATGCAAGGCAGGAAGTCAGGAGAGAGGTTAGGGCTTGATAATCATATTTGAGAATCAGCATAAAGATGGTAATTAAATCCATGGGAACCAATGAGTTCATCAAGTGACACAATCTGGAAGGATAAAAGAAGAAGGCCAAGGATAGAACCTTGTGGGCACCTACAGTGAGTGAATAAATCTTTTGGATAAGGATCCAGAAAAGGTGATGGAGAAGAAACAATCAGATAGGTAGGGAGGAGAACCAGGATGGAGGGATATCCTGAAAACCTAAGAAGAAGAAACAACCAAAGGGAAAATGGTAATTGTTTTATTTGCCACGGAATTACCATTGGCTGTGGAAGACCATGATCTCACACCTTTCTGGATGCCAGTTGTTCTTAGGAGCTCTCTTCCTCTTCCTGGAGGGTAGTGATCTCTCTGAGCACCAAAATCCATCCAGATTGTAGCCATTGTCTTGTCCCCATTACAGAATGTCCCCTTACTCTTGAAGTACTCTTCATTGTGACCCTTTCCTACCATTGAATCAAGACTTCTGCCTTTCTTTCCCTCCTTCCACCTTTCTTTCCTTTTCAATCCCTCCTTTGGCCTTAGGCATTCTCCTGAAGTCTTCTTGCTGAGAGATCACAGGAGTGATTTCCACTTTATTGTTTACCATTGCCCTCAACAGAGCATATGACTCAGCCTCTTCTGTTATCTGCCTCCCCACACCCCTGGTAGGCACCTTCCCATTTGCAGTTTAGTCCCAAAGATCTATTGATTCATCTGTTGTGGGGTTTAGTACATGGTTTCAGGCTGGCTGCATTATTGCCACTTCTACTAAGTTCTACTTTCATTTCTCCCCTTTTCTTCTCTATTGTTATTGTTCTTTTTTAATTCCATAGGTGTCAGTAGTCTCTAGATCTGGGATAATTTATTTAGTTACTTGTGCTTTCCTTTGTAATTATACTTACTTACCTTTCCTGTGTTTCTAGTGTTTGAGATGTTTCCTAATTGAATTATGTAGCATTTTTTAAAAGATTGCTTCAAATATGTCTTCTATTAAACATCTATCTGTTTTCATTGATTAGGCTCTACTTGTAGGATATGCCATCTTTATCTCTTTTGCTTTTTGGAATATATTATTCCATTCACATTGCATGAAGGGAATCCTTTCGTAGGATCAGGCACAGGATGGGGTCCTGCCTACGCCCCTGTGCTCTTGGAGCTACATCACTTATGTCACCTAGGCTGGTCACCTAATTACATCACCTAGCATGAGTCATGGAATTGTGGCCTATGCCCTTGACCAGGCTGTAAAAAGTAGGAATAAAAGCGATAATCCAGGTTCGTCCTCTGTCTCTGGTGATGGGGCAAGAAGGTGGCTGTGGGAGTACACGTTGGGAGCACCCACATGAGGACTTAGATTAGGCTAAAAAAAACCTCTTATATTTCTAACTATTTCTGATCTTTTACCTATCCAAGTGATTCTAAGAAACTTTATAAAATTCTAAGGACCAGAGTCCTCATTTTAATTCTTACAACTTCTATGGATGTGCTTGATGCAGAATAGTCCTGTGCTATTCAAATTTCTTTTCCTTTTTATTTGAAGGTCCTTTTCCAAATTGCTTGCAGAGTTAGCTCATTTGTTGTTGGAATTTTTCAACGTAACTATTATGTGGCCTACATTTTGCCACATAGTCTAAGTTTTTGTTTCTGTTTTTCTGGAGGTGAGCTGTAGATTTCTTTTAACTGATGCATTTTATTCTATATTCCAAGGTTCTGGGTAGTTTTCTTGTATTATTTCTTGCATCATGGTGTTAAGGTTTTTTCCCCCCCTTAAACAAGTTATGTTCTTCTGGGAAGTTTATGATCTTTAAATTGACTATATATCCTATCTCCAAAAACAATGTGTTTTGTGTAACCTATATCAAATTGCTTGCTTTCTCAAGGAGAGGAGAAGGGAGGAGAGAGAATGTGGAACTCGAAATTACAAAAAAAGAATTTTAAAAATTTATACATGTACCCAATGGAATTGCTTGTCAGCTCGATGAGGGGGGAGGGAAGAGGGATGGGAAAATCATGTAACCATGGAAAATATTCAAAATTTAAAATATTATACATGTAATTGAAAAAATAATACATGCAAAAGAAAAACAATATGTTTGGCTTGTTCAGAGATTATGTATTCTTTTAATGTGTTTGTTTTTTCTTTTCTTCCTTTCAATTGCTCTTCACTTTGGGATATTTGCATTCCCAAATAGTTGGCCTGTCTTTTGCTTCTTTGGAGAGACTCTCCAGTGCAGATTCAAGTTTTTCAATTTTGCTAATTATTTCTATTATTCAGTCCAAAATTTTTTCCATTTGTTCTCCTGATTTCTCTCTTGAACCAATTGGGACCATCTTGCTGTGGTTCCATACTCTCTTAAGAGTAAACATTGTTCTCCATTTTATTAGATATTGGTTCAATTTCCTTTCTTTAGCAATTTCTGTTTAGTGATATTTGCAGTTATTCACATGTCTTGGTGACCATCTTTCCTTTTGTTTCAGTATCTTTTCTCTTAATTTTTTTCTGCTTGAGCTCTAGGTTTTTAACTGAATTTTCCTTCTCCCAAGATCTTCAGTAGTTTTAGTCTTTTTTCCTCTTATATTTCCTTATTATTCAATTTCTGGCTCCTTCCCCCTGTGTGGCAGCCCTGTCAGAGGCTGAACCTCAAAACTATCTCAGCTGCCTTGTGTGAATTCCTTATCATTTGGTTTTTGTCAGGCCCATCCCAGTTGGATGCTGCTCCCCCTTGCCCTGATTCACTCTTTTCTCTAATTCTCTGGCTGAGTGTGGCTGCTTCAGGCAGAATGAATTTTGCTTTCTTATACCACTCCCTCTTCAAGGGGCTGGGCAGAATTGAGATCCACTGCTTATTGCTACAAAATGGCTTGGGAGCAGGCTTTGCAGGCAAAGACTTAGTAGCCACAAGGAAATTGCTGAGTGGATTCCAGATAATAAGCCTATCCATTGGATTGGGCTGATACCCCAAATTTAGTTTGGTGTTCAAATATTGCTTTATAGGCATATTATTTCCCCAGTCAATATATATAAGTCCAAGGGCATATACATGGTTCCTAAGAAGTCAGTCTTTTAAGGTTTTTCCGCAGTGGCTTGGCCTCAGGGGATTGGTAGTCATCTGCTAAGGCTATAGTATTGTCAGACAGTGGCATTATAGTATCACCAAACACCACCATTGTCTTCGTTTGGTTTTCATCCACTTTGACAGGACAAATCTAACTCATAATGTGAATGAATTCTCTTTCCTTATATATTTGGAAATAATGCCTCAGGGAAGGAATGATTTGGAATTTCCAAGTTGGAGGAGACCTCAAGGGACTCCCCTCTCACATATCCATAATTGTATCCATGGTCATCTTGCCTTCTTTGAGGGCAGTTAATTCCAACTTCATTGGAAGACTTTGTTCATACAAAATATCTTTCATTGTAATCTATATTAGCATTAGTTTGTGGGGTTGCCATAGTCTCTACTTAGAGTTTATTAAGATTCTCAGATTCTTTTCATTGTTTTCTAGCCAGACTGCCCTTGCCTTGTATTTGGGATATTGACCTGTTTAATGCCTTTACATTGTTTTTCTTGCTTAAAGTGGTGTTTAACATTATTACCAAAGACTTAGCTAAGGGTGTGGATGGCATAATTATCAAATTTATAGGTAACAAAGCTGAGGGGAATGGCTAACCCAGTGGATGATGGTTGGTATCCAAAGAGATCTTGAAAGGCTAATGGATGGCACCATTTTGAATAAGGTGAAAGGACTGATAAATGTAGTCTTACATTTGGATTTTTAAAATGAATTTTACCAATGCATGAGAGGGAATTTAATGGACTTGAACAATATTAGTCAGCACTGTAATTTGGCAGCCTAGAAAGATGATGAAACTTAGTCTGTGGTTTTGACATAGTGTTGGGGAGTAGTATCCAGGTCTAGGGACTCTGACCTCGTCATACTACTTAAGTACTAAGCATTTGGGTCTGGCTGCCACCTTTATGGAAGGCTATTGATGAACTTGATAGCATTTAGAGGAGAGCATCCGAGACTGTAATGGGTCTTGAGATCATGCCACATAGAGACTGGTTGGAAGAACTGAGGATATTAAACTAAAGAAATGTCAGAGGAAAAAGGAAGGAAGGAAGGAAGGAATGTGCCAGGTACTATGCCAAGTGCTTTCCAAATGTTATCTCATTTGACTCTCATAACAACCCATGAAATAGATGCTTTTATGATCCCCATTTTACAGAAGAAGAAACAGAGGCAACAGAGGTTAAATGACTTGTCCAGGTCACATAGCCAGTGAGTGTCAAATTTGAATTCAGGGTGATTTTAGGTTTTACCCACTGTACCACCTAGTGCCCAAGTCATGAATTCCCCAGCAAAGGTAGGATGCAAAAGTCCAAGGTAGGATGAATACCTGAGTGTGGATGCTTATAGAGAGGATTTTTGTTTAGAATTTTTGAATAAGAATATTAGAGATTTTCACTCTTGGGTTTGTGATGGGGTTTTTGTTTGTTTTTCTAAAACCCTTAACTTCTTTCTTAGACTTAGTAATTAGAAGCAATTCGTAGACTCAATATTAAGAATTCCTTTTAGGGCAGAAGAGGGCTCAGGGGTAGGCAATTGGACTTGCCCAGGGTCACACAGCTAGGAAGTGTCTGAGGCCAGATTTGAAACCAGGAACTCCTGTCTCCAGACCTGATTTTCAATCCACTGAGTCATCTAGCTGTCCTAGATGTCCATGATGTTTTAAAAAATGTTTTCATAACTATTTCAATACAATTGGTTTCCCTTTTAGTCGTGTATATTTTAGTTTATGCATTTATAAACATTCTTCTGAGGAGGGATCAACAAGCTTCTGCAGACTTCCAAAGGGACCCAGGACATAGTGAAAGCTAAAAACCATGACCTAGATGGCCTTAAGGCGTCTTCCCACTCTTAGCTGTTGTAATACTCATTCCTTTGGTATATATAATTGAAAATCTGTTACTCTAAAAAAGAACTACATTTCCCAGGAGCCCACTGACTTCCTGTCATTATGTACTTCCTATAGATAGAGGATATTAGGCAGGGACATGGAAGGTCCCACCTCTTTACTTTAGGTCCCAAGCTTGGTGGTGGTAAGGTGGGCGTTTGAACTGGCTGATCAGCCATGGGCACATAGTCTTTATTTTGTATCTTCTTTATTCCTTGATTTCCAATGATCTTTAATAAATCTCCTAAATATATTTTATTATTGAGATTCAATTTTAACTCTTATAGGTAGCAAGCATGCATGAGAGCCAGCAGATGCTAGGAATTTTTGCTTTTCTGGTTGAGGGAGGATGCAAGAGGGCACTCACAATGCTGTAGTAGACATTTATGGTTGCTACCTATAGAAGAAAAACTTATGCTTCAGAATGCCATGGAAAGTCCATGACAGATAACATCAAGCAAGAGCCACTGGAAGGAAGGAGGAAGAAAGAAGGAAATCCCTCCCTGAACATGGAGATTGGAATGGGTCCAGAGATCATGGCACCAAGAGGGATGGTGACTACTAGAAAAAAGATATAAAGGGGAGACCCAGACTCAGAGTGGATAGAATACTTTCCACTTAGTGATTCACCTTTCCCCCACCCTTCTGGACAGGAAGAACCCAACTTCTTACAGAAAGTCACTACTCTAGCACTTGTCACTTCCAAACTGTTTCTCCTCTGCCTTCTTCTGCCTGATAACATCCTTGCTCTTGAGTTCCTAGTTATGTACCTTAAAGACAATCTTCCACTTCTCTTAAATCTTATCCTATCTCTATCATTTTCCCATTACACTAAGCTTCAGTAGGAGATGGAGAACTGAGTCAAAAGATAGTGACTGGGGCAGCTAAGTGGCTTGGTTGATAGAGAGACAGGCCTAGAAATGGGAAGTCCTCGGTTCAAATCTAACCTATGACACTTCCTAGTTGTGTGACCCTGGGCAAGTCACTTAACTTCCATTGCCCAGCAAATGCAAAGTATTGATTCTAAGATGGAAGATGAGGGTTTAAAAAAAATACAGAAGCGGATGGGTTACTATGGAGGCACTGAGGCTGCAGATAAGGGGGGGATCACCTAGCAGGGAATTTGGGAGCTGCTTCCCCTTTGGGTGGTGTGAATATTTTTTAGAAGACTGAGATCTTCTAATATGACTCTATTAAAGCCACGAGAATAAATCGTTCTGAGAGAAGGAGTTAATAAATGGTGAAAATCACTTCAAGGGGAGAGAGAGCAAGTTCTTAGTAAGTGTCTGCTATGTGCCAGGTGTCATAATACAAAGTGCTTTATGAATATCTTAATGCTCAGGTTCCTCATCACTAAAACTAGGTGGTTGGGCTAGCCATTTATTCTCTAAGTTCCTTCTCTTGAGGCTGCATTTCTTTTCCACTTAAATCTCTTTTCCCTGAAATAGTCTAGCAGCTCTTCCTTCTTTCAGCTAATACCCACTTTTCTGACACATACTTTGTCCAATTCTCCTCTGTTCCCTTCAGTCCCGAATTTGCATCCAGAACTAAGGGAGTACTAGTCCTACTGTGTGGCATAGAAGATAGAGTTCTGGATTTAGAGTTCTGGGGAACTGGCTTTAGAATCCTGGCTCAAATACTTACTAGTCTTGGGATCCTGTGTAAGTGATTGGGATTTATTAAAAAAAGAAGAAGAAGAAGAAGAAGAAGAAGAAGAAGAAGAAGAAGAAGAAGAAGAAGAAGAAGAAGAAGAAGAAGAAGAAGAAGAAGAAGAAGAAGAAGAAGGAGGAGGAGGAGGAGGAGGAGGAGGAGGAGGAGGAGGAGGAGGAGGAGGAGGAGGAGGAGGAGGAGGAGGAGGAGGAGGAGGAGGAGGAGGAGGAGGAGGAGGAGGAGGAGGAGGAGGAGGAGGAGGAGAAGGAGAAGAAGAAGAAGAAGAAGAAGAAGGAGGAGGAGGAGGAGGAGGAGGAGGAGGAGGAGGAGGAGGAGGAGGAGGAGAAGAAGAAGAAGAAGAAGAAGAAGAAGAAGAAGAAGAAGAAGAAGAAGAAGAAGAAGAAGAAGAAGAAGAAGAAGAAGAAGAAGAAGAAGAAGAAGAAGAAGAAGAAGAAGAAGAAGAAGAAAGAAGAAAGAAGAAAGAAGAAAGAAGAAAGAAGAAAGAAGAAAGAAGAAGGAGAAGGAGGAGGAGAAGAAGAAGAAGAAGAAAAAGGAGGAGGAGGAGGAGAAGGAGGAGAAGGAGGAGGAGGAGGAGGAAGAGGAGAAGGAGAAGGAGGAGGAGGAGGAGGAGGAGGAGGAGGAGGAGGAGAAGAAATATCCCTAACCGTTATGTGCTGTATTTAAATATAAACCAATGATCTTTGTTTTCCTCATCCATCCTAACTTTGTTTATGTGATCTCGAGGGTAACATTACAGAAACATTTTTTCACATTAAATATTTTATTCACATTGTTTACAAACTGTATCCACCTGGGAAAAAATCCAAAAATAGAGTATTTTACAGTTATTCACATTTTCCTTTGAACATACTAGTTTTTGAGGTTCACCTTCTGACCACTGTGGTTTTCAACATCCATCGTAGCCCTGTGATGTCTCCCTCCTTTGGCTCGGTCAGTAGACAGAAAAGGCAGAACAAGTCACTTAGTTGTGGGTCACTAATGATGAATAAGAAACTGTCTCGTGCAGACTTGACCTCACGGAAGTTTATCGAGACCGTATTCCTTCACTTTCATCTTAAAAAGAAACTCTTTACCTTCTGTCTTAGCATCAATACTATCAGTATCAGATACTATTATGTCAGTAACAGATACTATTGGTATCAGTTCCAAGGCAGAAGAGAGGTAAGGGCTAGGCAATGAGGGTTAAGTGACTTGCCTAGGGTCACACAGCTGGGAAGTGTCTGAGGCCACATTTGAATCCAGGACCTCCTTCTCTAGTCCTGGTTCTCAACCCACTGAGCCACCTTGCTGCTCCCCACTTTCACTATTTTTGATATGACAATCAGGACTTTTGAGATGGTGTGTGTGTGTGTGTGTGTGTGTGTGTGTGTGTGTGTGTGTGTGTGTGTGGTGTGGTGTGAATCTGATAGTAAACAGAATAAAAGTGATTCACACTCTGATTGTCTTTTAATTAAGAGGACTTTTCCAGTTCTTACAGGTTTCATATTTTGGCCACAAAAACATCCAAAGGTAGAGAATTTCCCTTTCGGTCACCTTTGGTCTCCCCATTTGAGCCGTTTCCCGTTGATTGTCATAGGAAGAGCAATGATATTTAGGAGTGGAGGAAGGGGAGGGCAAGAAGTGCATTAACCCTTTCCATACCCTCATTCTATTGCTAGTCAAAATTGGGGAGAAGGGGAAAACTCAGTGACAAATATTAATAAAGCAAATTGTAAAGATCCAATATGTTTAGAAAGAGGCTTACAAGTTTCCTCGATGACCAGAAAGATGATTGAGAACCCCACTGACCATCTAGGCTAAATTCTGTTTGTGTCCTGCACTCAGGGCTAATGCTGGATTTAAAAGAAAATTTATTTTTCAATTAGGAAAATGATCTTGGAATCGGTGGAATAATAACATTCGCCGATGTTCATAGAACACTTGGGGGTGACAAAGCACTTCATCTGCCCGAACCCATTGAGTCCCCACAACAATCTTGTGAGGTAGGCAGGGGGAGGCCTGATAATCCACCTTTTACAGATGAGGAGACATTCCCAGTGTCTCACAGTTAAGAAGCGGCATAGCCAGGAGCAAAAGGAAGGCCTTCTGGAGTCCTTCCATCAGGTCATGCTGATCACTTGGCTTCAATCATTGAACATTTAGGCTAAATAGCTCTTGCCTGTTCTTCATTCTCCCTTAATAGGAATGAACTATCCTCTTCTAAGTGATTTGTTCCTTGGGAGCTGCCAGGCTGTTGCCCACGGGACCCCCTGAAATACTAGGAATTTTTATATCAGGCTTGGATGGAGGAAAGGGCTCCTTCTGGATACAGCTGCCAGGAGGGAGGCTGTGTGCATTGCTAAAGGACTGGCCATTGCTAAGGAGATGGGGATGATGAGAAAGGCAAGGGAATGGGTCATAGATGCAGGGAGAACAACCACGTTTCAGGATGAAGCCACTGTGATATGCCAAATCTTGAGGGTGGTGGGTGTAACTGAGAAAAATGCCCCTTGCCCAGTGTTTTCAGTCCCCTTGAAATGTCAGCATCCTGGGTCAACACCCTGGCTGTTCCCACCTTAGTTGTGGCTTTGAGCCAGAGATTCCAGTCGTCTTTGTAGCTCTCCAGAATCTCGATGAATTAAAAATGATGTTTGATTGAGCCACAGGAATCACTTCTTACAAAATAAATTGATCCTTCCCCAAATCATCCCTCCCTCCCCCAAATTAGATTTCAAATAGCCGTGTGGCTGGCGGCCACTCAAAACAGTTAGCAACCCATCCATCCAGATGGAAACTGCGACGTGGAGAAATTTCAACAGAATGTATGCAAGTTAAAAAAACAAAAAACAAAAGAGACTTTCAGATGTCTGTCCCAAGATGATTTTCTTAATGGGGGAAAAATCCATAGAGTGAGACTGATAAGCGAAGCCAATCATAGCTTGTCTTCCTGCCAGCCGTGTGCATTTTTCCCAAATTTGTACACTAACCTTCTGTCTACCCGCTCCAAAATTCCTGTTTTGTAGTAGTATCTGAAAAAAACAAACCAAACCAGTAGGGTAACTGGTGAGAGAGTCACGCTAGAGGGAGAAAAACCAGCCTACCAGTCAGTCAACATTCCCCAAGGGTCCAAGCCTCTCTGCTGAGGCAACTTTATTTAGATTTCTTCGCTGTTTTTTTTTTTAATCCAAATACAGAAAACTTCCCCAGATCCCTCAGTGACCGAATTGCCTTCCCCTTGCTCCCAAACATGTTTGTGGTGTGTGCGTTTGTGTGTCCGAGAGACGGTCACCATTCAGAGGGATCCCTTCCCTAACGATGCCAAGAATGAGTCATGAAGAGTGTCCTTTTACAGCCTCCTAATCTACCTGCCACCATGACAGCCAGAAGCCGGGACCCGGGACCTTTCTGATCCCAAATAAAAATGGCAGGAAAACAAGGTCCTTCACGCCAAGTCCCTCTCTTAAGGATCATGTAACCGTGCCCAGGGCTAGGGATGGGGGCCACATATTCACTTACCTCAAGGCTCGGCTCAGCTTTTCATAGGTCATTCTATCGTTTTTCTTCCTTTGTCCCCACATCTTGGCCAGGGCTTCTGATTTCACCACCCGGAAAATACCCTGTTCCCGATCCTCCCATTCCAAAATGCCACAGTTCTCTTCGGGAGACAGGAGGAGGTCTCTCACAAATTCCCACAGGTGAGAACTCTGGAGGCCTTTGGGAGAAGGGAAAGGTGAAAGTTAGAAGCTCAATGCTCCAGTGAATAGGCAAGTTTGTTCATCTAGGAGCTTCCTCTAAAGAACCCATCGACAGCCCATCCATCCTTGCCATCTTGTGCCATGTTCGTCCTTGCGATGCTGGCCAATCATTTTCAATCATGTCTGACTCTTCCTGACCCCATGTGGTATTTTCTTGGTCAAGATATTGCAGTGGTTTGCCATTTCTTTCTCCAGCTCATTTTACAGACAAAGAAACTGAGGCAAACAAGGATAAGTGACTTGCCCAGGCTCACAGATAGTTTGCTATTTTCTTCTTTAGCATGTTTTATGAATGAAGAAACTGAGACAAACAGGGTTTATTAAGTGACTTGCCCAGGGTCATAGACAGTTTGCCATTTCCTTCTCTAACACGTTTTATAAATGAAGAAACTGAGGCAAACAGGGTTAAGTGACTTGCCCAGGGTCCATATAATTTGCCATTTCCTTCTCCAGCACGTTTTATAGATGAAGAAACTGAGGCAAACAGGGTTAAGTGACTTGCCCAGGGTCCATATAGTTTGCCATTTCCTTCTCCAGCATGTTTTATAAATGAAGAAACTGAGGCAAACAGGGTTAAGTGACTTGCCCAGGGTCCATATAGTTTGCCATTTCCTTCTCTAGCATGTTTTATAAATGAAGAAACTGAGGCAAACAGGGTTAAGTGACTTGCCCAGGGTCCATATAGTTTGCCATTTCCTTCTCTAGCATGTTTTATAGATGAAGAAACTGAGGCAAACAGGGTTAAGTGACTTGCCCAGGGTCCATATAGTTTGCCATTTCCTTCTCCAGTACGTTTTATAGATGAAGAAACTGAGGCAAACAGGGTTAAGTGACTTGCCCAGGGTCCATATAGTTTGCCATTTCCTTCTCCAGCACGTTTTATAAATGAAGAAACTGAGGCAAACAGGGTTAAGTGACTTGCCCAGGGTCCATATAGTTTGCCATTTCCTTCTCTAGCATGTTTTATAGATGAAGAAACTGAGGCAAACAGGGTTAAGTGACTTGCCCAGGGTCCATATAGTTTGCCATTTCCTTCTCCAGTACGTTTTATAGATGAAGAAACTGAGGCAAACAGGGTTAAGTGACTTGCCCAGGGTCCATATAGTTTGCCATTTCCTTCTCCAGCACGTTTTATAAATGAAGAAACTGAGGCAAACAGGGTTAAGTGACTTGCCCAGAGTCCATATAGTTTGCCATTTCCTTCTCCAGCACATTTTATAAATGAAGAAACTGAAGTGACTTGCCCAGGGTCCATATAGTTTGCCATTTCCTTCTCCAGCATGTTTTATAAATGAAGAAACTGAGGCAAACAGGGTTAAGTGACTTGCCCAGGGTCCATATAGTTTGCCATTTCCTTCTCCAGTACGTTTTATAGATGAAGAAACTGAGGCAAACAGGGTTAAGTGACTTGCCCAGGGTCCATATAGTTTGCCATTTCCTTCTCCAGCACGTTTTATAAATGAAGAAACTGAGGCAAACAGGGTTAAGTGACTTGCCCAGGGTCCATATAGTTTGCCATTTCCTTCTCTAGCATGTTTTATAGATGAAGAAACTGAGGCAAACAGGGTTAAGTGACTTGCCCAGAGTCCATATAGTTTGCCATTTCCTTCTCCAGCACATTTTATAAATGAAGAAACTGAAGTGACTTGCCCAGGGTCCATATAGTTTGCCATTTCCTTCTCCAGCATGTTTTATAAATGAAGAAACTGAGGCAAACAGGGTTAAGTGACTTGCCCAGGGTCCATATAGTTTGCCATTTCCTTCTCCAGCATGTTTTATAAATGAAGAAACTGAGGCAAACAGGGTTAAGTGACTTGCCCAGGGTCCATATAGTTTGCCATTTCCTTCTCCAGCACGTTTTATAAATGAAGAAACTGAGGCAAACAGGGTTAAGTGACTTGCCCAGGGTCCATATAGTTTGCCATTTCCTTCTCCAGCACATTTTATAAATGAAGAAACTGAGGCAAACAGG